>NC_091222.1:25927635-25947635 GCF_040958095.1 Procambarus clarkii | reverse complement strand
TCACGACCGGACATAAGGAAGTGATAGCCGAGGCTATATGAACCACTTCCCCGCCGGCACTCGGATGGTAATCTTGGGCATAGCATTTTATCAAATCACCTCATTCTTTGGGGCACACGTGAGGAACACAAATGCAAACAAGCCTGAATGGTCCCCAGGACTATATACAACTGAAAACTCACACCCCAGAAGTGACTCGAACCCATACTCCCACAACTGGTATGTACAGGGACGCCTTAATCCGCTTGACCATCACGACCGGACATAAGGAAGTGATAGCCGAGGCTATATGAACCACTTCCCCGCCGGCACTCGGATGGTAATCTTGGGCATAGCATTTTATCAAATCACCTCATTCTTTGGGGCACACGTGAGGAACACAAATGCAAACAAGCCTGAATGGTCCCCAGGACTATATACAACTGAAAACTCACACCCCAGAAGTGACTCGAACCCATACTCCCACAACTGGTATGTACAGGGACGCCTTAATCCGCTTGACCATCACGACCGGACATAAGGAAGTGATAGCCGAGGCTATATGAACCACTTCCCCGCCGGCACTCGGATGGTAATCTTGGGCATAGCATTTTATCAAATCACCTCATTCTTTGGGGCACACGTGAGGAACACAAATGCAAACAAGCCTGAATGGTCCCCAGGACTATATACAACTGAAAACTCACACCCCAGAAGTGACTCGAACCCATACTCCCACAACTGGTATGTACAGGGACGCCTTAATCCGCTTGACCATCACGACCGGACATAAGGAAGTGATAGCCGAGGCTATATGAACCACTTCCCCGCCGGCACTCGGATGGTAATCTTGGGCATAGCATTTTATCAAATCACCTCATTCTTTGGGGCACACGTGAGGAACACAAATGCAAACAAGCCTGAATGGTCCCCAGGACTATATACAACTGAAAACTCACACCCCAGAAGTGACTCGAACCCATACTCCCACAACTGGTATGTACAGGGACGCCTTAATCCGCTTGACCATCACGACCGGACATAAGGAAGTGATAGCCGAGGCTATATGAACCACTTCCCCGCCGGCACTCGGATGGTAATCTTGGGCATAGCATTTTATCAAATCACCTCATTCTTTGGGGCACACGTGAGGAACACAAATGCAAACAAGCCTGAATGGTCCCCAGGACTATATACAACTGAAAACTCACACCCCAGAAGTGACTCGAACCCATACTCCCACAACTGGTATGTACAGGGACGCCTTAATCCGCTTGACCATCACGACCGGACATAAGGAAGTGATAGCCGAGGCTATATGAACCACTTCCCCGCCGGCACTCGGATGGTAATCTTGGGCATAGCATTTTATCAAATCACCTCATTCTTTGGGGCACACGTGAGGAACACAAATGCAAACAAGCCTGAATGGTCCCCAGGACTATATACAACTGAAAACTCACACCCCAGAAGTGACTCGAACCCATACTCCCACAACTGGTATGTACAGGGACGCCTTAATCCGCTTGACCATCACGACCGGACATAAGGAAGTGATAGCCGAGGCTATATGAACCACTTCCCCGCCGGCACTCGGATGGTAATCTTGGGCATAGCATTTTATCAAATCACCTCATTCTTTGGGGCACACGTGAGGAACACAAATGCAAACAAGCCTGAAAGGTCCCCAGGACTATATACAACTGAAAACTCACACCCCAGAAGTGACTCGAACCCATACTCCCACAACTGGTATGTACAGGGACGCCTTAATCCGCTTGACCATCACGACCGGACATAAGGAAGTGATAGCCGAGGCTATATGAACCACTTCCCCGCCGGCACTCGGATGGTAATCTTGGGCATAGCATTTTATCAAATCACCTCATTCTTTGGGGCACACGTGAGGAACACAAATGCAAACAAGCCTGAAAGGCTTGCCGGCGGGGAAGTGGTTCATATAGCCTCGGCTATCACTTCCTTATGTCCGGTCGTGATGGTCAAGCGGATTAAGGCGTCCCTGTACATACCAGTTGTGGGAGTATGGGTTCGAGTCACTTCTGGGGTGTGAGTTTTCAGTTGTATATAGTCCTGGGGACCATTCAGGCTTGTTTGCATTTGTGTTCCTCACGTGTGCCCCAAAGAATGAGGTGATTTGATAAAATGCTATGCCCAAGATTACCATCCGAGTGCCGGCGGGGAAGTGGTTCATATAGCCTCGGCTATCACTTCCTTATGTCCGGTCGTGATGGTCAAGCGGATTAAGGCGTCCCTGTACATACCAGTTGTGGGAGTATGGGTTCGAGTCACTTCTGGGGTGTGAGTTTTCAGTTGTATATAGTCCTGGGGACCATTCAGGCTTGTTTGCATTTGTGTTCCTCACGTGTGCCCCAAAGAATGAGGTGATTTGATAAAATGCTATGCCCAAGATTACCATCCGAGTGCCGGCGGGGAAGTGGTTCATATAGCCTCGGCTATCACTTCCTTATGTCCGGTCGTGATGGTCAAGCGGATTAAGGCGTCCCTGTACATACCAGTTGTGGGAGTATGGGTTCGAGTCACTTCTGGGGTGTGAGTTTTCAGTTGTATATAGTCCTGGGGACCATTCAGGCTTGTTTGCATTTGTGTTCCTCACGTGTGCCCCAAAGAATGAGGTGATTTGATAAAATGCTATGCCCAAGATTACCATCCGAGTGCCGGCGGGGAAGTGGTTCATATAGCCTCGGCTATCACTTCCTTATGTCCGGTCGTGATGGTCAAGCGGATTAAGGCGTCCCTGTACATACCAGTTGTGGGAGTATGGGTTCGAGTCACTTCTGGGGTGTGAGTTTTCAGTTGTATATAGTCCTGGGGACCATTCAGGCTTGTTTGCATATATATATATATATATATATATATATATATATATATATATATATATATATATATATATATATATATATATATATATTATTTAATTCTTCATCTTTATAAACGCACTCCACACAAGTGTGTTATGAACGCACTCCCCGTAAGTGTGTTATGAACGCACTCCACACAAGTGTTATGAACGCACTCCACACAAGTGTGTTATGAACGCACTCCACACAAGTGTGTTATGAACGCACTCCACACAAGTGTGTTATGAACGCACTCCACACAAGTGTGTTATGAACGCACTCCACACAAGTGTGTTATGAACGCACTCCACACAAGTGTGTTATGAACGCACTCCACACAAGTGTGTTATGAACGCACTCCACACAAGTGTGTTATGAATGCACTCCACACAAGTGTGTTATGAACGCACTCCTCAAGCTATGAACGCACTCCTCACAACACCTTATGAACGCACTCCACACAAGTGTTTTATGAACGCAGTCCTCACAAGTGTTTTATGAACGCACTCCTCAAGCTATGAACGCACTCCTCACAACACCTTATGAACGCACTCCACAAAATAAGTTATGAACGCACTCCACACAAGTGTTTTATGAACGCACTCCTCACAAGTGTGTTATGAACGCACTCCACACAAGTGTGTTATGAACGCACTCCTCAAAAGTGTTTTATGAACGCACGCCTCAAGCTATGAACGCACTCCTCACAACACCTTATGAACGCACTCCACACAAGTGTTTTATGAACGCACTCCTCACAAGTGTGTTATGAACGCACTCCACACAAGTGTGTTATGAACGCACTCCTCACAACACCTTATGAACGCACTCCACAAAATAAGTTATGAACGCACTCCACACAACTTATGAACGCACTCCACAAAATAAGTTATGAACGCACTCCACACAACACCTTATGAACGCACTCCAGAAAATAAGTTATGAACGCACTCCACACAACACCTTATGAACGCACTCCACAAAATAAGTTATTAACGCACTCCACACAACACATTATGAACGCACTCCACACAACACCTTATGAACGCACTCCACACAACACCTTATGAACGCACTCCACAAAATAAGTTATGAACGCACTCCACACAACACCTTATGAACGCACTCCACAAAATAAGTTATGAACGCACTCCACACAACACATTATGAACGCACTCCACAAAATAAGTTATGAACGCACTCCACACAACACATTATGAACGCACTCCACACAACACCTTATGAACGCACTCCACAAAATAAGTTATGAACGCACTCCACAAAATAAGTTATGAACGCACTCCACACAACACCTTATGAACGCACTCCACAAAATAAGTTATGAACGCACTCCACACAACACATTATGAACGCACTCCACACAACACATTATGAACGCACTCCACACAACACATTATGAACGCACTCCACACAACACATTATGAACGCACTCCACACAACACCTTATGAACGCACTCCACACAACACCTTATGAACGCACTCCACACAACACCTTATGAACGCACTCCACACAACACCTTATGAACGCACTCCACACAACAACTTATGAACGCACTCCACACAAGTGTGTTATGAACGCACTCCACACAAGTGTGTTACGAACGCACTCCACACAAGTGTGTTATGAACGCACTCCACACAAGTGTGTTTTGAACGCACTCCAAACAAGTGTGTTATGAACGCACTCCACACAAGTGTGTTATGAACGCACTCTACACAACACCTTATGAACACACTCCACACAACACTTTATGAACGCACTCCACACAACACCTTATGAACGCACTCCACACAACACCTTATGAACGCACTCCACACAACACCTTATGAACGCACTCCACACAACACCTTATGAACGCACTCCACACAACACATTATGAACGCACTCCACACAACACATTATGAACGCACTCCACACAACACATTATGAACGCACTCCACACAACACATTATGAACGCACTCCACACAACAAGTTATGAACGCACTCCACACAACAAGTTATGAACGCACTCCACACAACAAGTTATGAACGCACTCCACACAACACATTATGAACGCACTCCACACAACACATTATGAACGCACTCCACACAACACCTTATGAACGCACTCCACACAACACCTTATGAACGCACTCCACACAACACTTTATGAACGCACTCCACACAACACCTTATGAACGCACTCCACACAACACATTATGAACGCACTCCACACAAGTTATGAACGCACTCCACACAACAAGTTATGAACGCACTCCACACAACACATTATGAACGCACTCCACACAACACCTTATGAACGCACTCCACACAACACATTATGAACGCACTCCACACAACACATTATGAACGCACTCCACACAACAAGTTATGAACGCACTCCACACAACACATTATGAACGCACTCCACACAACACATTATGAACGCACTCCACACAACACATTATGAACGCACTCCACACAACACATTATGAACGCACTCCACACAACACATTATGAACGCACTCCACACAACACATTATGAACGCACTCCACACAACACCTTATGAACGCATTCCACACAACACCTTATGAACGCACTCCACACAACACCTTATGAACGCACTCCACACAAGTGTGTTATGAACGCACTCTACACAACACCTTATGAACGCACTCCACACAACAACTTATGAACGCACTCCACACAACAACTTATGAACGCACTCCACACAAGTGTGTTATGAACGCACTCTACACAACACCTTATGAACGCACTCCACACAACAACTTATGAACGCACTCCACACAACAACTTATGAACGCACTCCACACAACACCTTATGAACGCACTCCACACAACACCTTATGAACGCACTCCACACAACAACTTATGAACGCACTCCACACAAGTGTGTTATGAACGCACTCTACACAACAACTTATGAACGCACTCCACACAAGTGTGTTATGAACGCACTCCACAGAAGTGTGTTATGAACGCACTCCACACAAGTGTGTTATGAACGCACTCCACACAAGTGTGTTACGAACGCACTCCACACAAGTGTGTTATGAACGCACTCCACACAAGTGTGTTTTGAACGCACTCCAAACAAGTGTGTTATGAACGCACTCCACACAATAAGTTATGAACGCACTCCACACAACACCTTATGAACGCACTCCACACAACACATTATGAACGCACTCCACACAACAAGTTATGAACGCACTCCACACAACACCTTATGAACGCACTCCACACAACACATTATGAACGCACTCCACACAACACTTTATGAACGCACTCCACACAACACCTTATGAACGCACTCCACACAACACATTATGAACGCACTCCACACAACAAGTTATGAACGCACTCCACACAACACCTTATGAACGCACTCCACACAACACCTTATGAACGCACTCCACACAACACCTTATGAACGCACTCCACACAACACCTTATGAACGCACTCCACACAACACTTTATGAACGCACTCCACACAAGTTATGAACGCACTCCACACAACACCTTATGAACGCACTCCACACAACACCTTATGAACGCACTCCACACAACACATTATGAACGCACTCCACACAACACCTTATGAACGCACTCCACACAACACATTATGAACGCACTCCACACAACACATTATGAACGCACTCCACACAACACATTATGAACGCACTCCACACAACAAGTTATGAACGCACTCCACACAACACATTATGAACGCACTCCACACAACACATTATGAACGCACTCCACACAACACATTATGAACGCACTCCACACAACACCTTATGAACGCACTCCACACAACAAGTTATGAACGCACTCCACACAACAATTTATGAACGCACTCCACACAACACATTATGAACGCACTCCACACAACACATTATGAACGCACTCCACACAACAAGTTATGAACGCACTCCACACAACACCTTATGAACGCACTCCACACAACACCTTATGAACGCACTCTACACACAACAAGTTATGAACGCACTCCACACAAGTTATGAACGCACTCCACACAAGTTATGAACGCACTCCACACAACACATTATGAACGCACTCCACACAACACCTTATGAACGCACTCTACACACAACAAGTTATGAACGCACTCCACACAACACATTATGAACGCACTCCACACAACACATTATGAACGCACTCTACACACAACAAGTTATGAACGCACTCCACACAAGTTATGAACGCACTCTACACACAACAAGTTATGAACGCACTCTACACACAACAAGTTATGAACGCACTCTACACACAACAAGTTATGAACGCACTCCACGCAAGTAATGAACGCACTTCACACAAGTTATGAACGCACTCCACACAAGTTATGAACGCACTCCACACAAGTTATGAACGCACTCCACACAAGTTATAAACGCACTCCACAACAAGTTATAAACGCACTCCACACAAGTTATGAACGCACTCCACACAAGTTATGAACGCACTCCACACAAGTTATGAACGCACTCCACACAAGTTATGAACGCACTCCACACAAGTTATGAACGCACTCCACACAAGTTATGAACGCACTTCACACAACAGTCTATGAACGCACTCAGCATGATAAGTGCGTTTTGAACTCACTCCACACTTTAGGTTATGAACGCACTTCACAGAACACATTATGAACGCACTTCAACGCATAAGTGCGTTATAAACGCACTCCACACAACAAATTATAAACGCACTCCAACGCATAAGTGCGTTATAAACGCACTCACACAACAAGGTGCCTACAAGCACCTTTAAGTCAATGACTCTATCCCAAAACATTCCTTAGAATGCGTAGCTAACTTGTCATTGCCTAAGCGGCTCGGAAGACTTGCGTCATAAGAGTGCGTATA
Organism: Procambarus clarkii; assembly: GCF_040958095.1. Lineage (NCBI taxonomy): Eukaryota > Metazoa > Arthropoda > Malacostraca > Decapoda > Cambaridae > Procambarus > Procambarus clarkii. The sequence goes on along the minus strand of NC_091222.1, from coordinate 25,939,859 downwards.
TATATAGCAGGCAGCTTAAACCAACCTGCGTAGGGTCAGGGCGTATAGGATGTAATATACCCGGGTATATGATCTAGCGGTTATACGCGCGATATATCGTCAGTTCTCGGGGTTAACGATGCTCTGAGAGAGAGAGAGAGAGACACGACCTTCCTTCTCGCCTGTCGGAGCAAGACTGTGATCTCGGGGTGGACTTCTTGGGTCTACCTTCTCCCTCTCTCCCCCCTTCCCCTCCCCCTTACCTTCCCCTTACCCTACTAGGTCCTCCCCTCCCCCCCCATTACCCAACAACAACACCACCTCCGTCCCAGAACGGCCCAAGCCCCCTTACATTCTCCACATCAACCTAACCTAACCTAACCTAACCATCATCATTCTGAGGTTATCTTGAGGTGATTTCGGGGCTTAGGGTCCCCCGCGGCCCGGTCCTCGACCAGGCCTCCACCCCCAGGAAGCAGCCCGTAGCAGCTGTCTAACTCCCAGGTACCTATTTACTGCTGAACAGGGAGGGCATTAGGGTGAAAGAAACTCATTTGTTTCCGTCTCCGCCGTGGATCGAACCCGGAATCTTAGGACTATGAATCACGAACGCTGTCCACTCAGCCGTCAGGCCCACAGGGTACGATTAATTCGTTACACGACATTGACCCTTACGAAGCAGAATGGAATTGATGGATAAATAGATGAATAAATGGAGAAACAGACAGAATGGTGGAGAAATAGACAGATATATAAATAAATAGATGGACAGATGGGTGATAGACAGACATTGACTATTATGAGCATAGATATATATATATATCCCACACTTGTCTGTCTCACACATACATATGTGTTAAATATGATCTATATCCCATATTTCCTTACCTAAACTCTATGTATTCCGTCTATATTACCCCCTTCCATCTCACCCCTAATGTGTAGTGCCTACTTTCCTATCTCTCTTTCACCCCTTTTTTCTACCAATTTCCTCTACACTCCTTTCGTAAGTCTCTCCCTAAGTCGCCCCTTTGTAAACAAGTCTCCTTCTAAAATTCTGCAGTCTCCCCTTGTCGTAGTTTTCTTTCATCACTGAAGATGGGAATTTTGCTCTGGAAAGTATCCGCTCTTGCTTAGATGTAAATAGGGGCCTCACCCCCGATGATAGGCAGCAGGGGGTGTGGCAGCAGGTGTGTGGCAGCAGGGGGTGTAGCAGCAGGTGTGGCAGCAGGTGCTGGAAGCCTGTCCCCCCCATGTTAGTGTTACTAAATGAAAACCCAGTATGAGCCCCTCTCTCTCTCCCTCCCTCTCTCTCTCTCTCTCTCTCTCTCTCTCTCTCTCTCTCTCTCTAGTCATCTTTCATTCGCCATTTATTGGCTGGCCCTTCCCCTATGTTTACAGTTCTCTCTGCTTGTTCGTATGACCCTCTCTTCTATCTCTATTCCACATTTCCATCCCTATTCTTCTATCTCTATCCCACACTTCCAACTCCAATCTTCTATTCTTGGTGCCCCGTCAATCATTGTCAGTGTTTGGGACCGTTATTCCCTAAACTGCTGATTCTCGTTATGTCTTATTTCTCACCTTATTCTTCTTCTCTGTGTCTTGTGCGTTCTTCTTAGTGTATCTCCGCTGTTTAAGTAGCTGTCTGTTTAGCCTCAGGGCCATGCGGACATGCGCTCTTCATGCTGGTAGCCAAGTTACAACGGAAATATGTACTGTGCTACATATTTCAAAATAGCGCGGACTCGCACTGGGGAGCCGGTCGGCCGAGCGGACAGCACACTGGGCTTGTGATCCTGTGGTCTTGGGTTCGATCCCAGGCGCCGGTGAGAAACAATGGGCAGAGTTTCTTTCACCCTATGCCCCTGATACCTAGCACTAAATAAGTACCTGGGTGTTAGTCAGCTGTCACGGGCTGCTTCCTGGGGGTGGAGGCCTGGTCGAGGACCGGGCCGCGGGGACACTAAAAGCCCCGAAATCATCTCAAGATAACCTCAAGATAACTCATATAGCCAGAGACTCTCGCGCTAAAGGCAAAGTGAACTTTGAGGGCGTGCGATAATAGAGTCAGTTAGATGAACTGCTATAATAGGCTATCAACATTTGACAACACCTAGGGGAAGTCTTGGGTATCGAACCCAAGACTTTTTCCTTATATTTTGGAGTTGAATATCTTACGAGTTATGGAAATGATGCGTGTTTCGTTGACCAGACCACACACTAGAAATTGAAGGGACGACGACGTTTCGGTCCGTCCTGGACCATTCTCAAGTCGATTGTGTCTCGACTTTCGATGCATGTTTCGTAGCGCAGGTAAGCGTGCATTAGTGTCTCTAGGATGCAATTGTTCTGACCATGTTGTGATGTGGTTGTCTAGAACGGGCATCTGGGAATACCCTAGTGCGTAGGTTCGAATCCTCATCGTCCGAATCGTCCCTTCAACTTCTAGTGTGTGGTCTGCTCAACATACTTCAGCCACGTTATTGTGACTCATCGCCTGCTTAATCTTCGGATTTTATAAGATTTTTCACAAGATCTTCAGCATATGGGAATGTATATACGTGAATGCTTTACACGTATGCAAATGTGTACATCTTGATGCACATACTATGATGTACATAGTATGCTGATCTTATAATGAGGTTATCTTGAGATGATTTTGGGGTTTTAGTGTCCCCGCGGCCCGGTCCTCGAATAGGCCTCCACTCCTAGGAAGCAACCCGTGACAGCTGACTAACACCCAGGTACCTATTTACTGCTAGGTAACAGAGGCCTCAGGGTGAAAGAAACTCTGCCCATCGTTTCTCACCGGCGCCCAGGATCAAACCCGGGACCACAGGATCACGCGTCCAGTGCTCTCTCCGCTCAGCCACCGGCTCCCGATATCTTAATAATCATCTTATACTAAGCTGTTGCGTCCATAGTAATTTTTAACGAGGATTTGAAACAAGGCGGATATAGGCTAGTCAGGGTAGGCCTAAGTTAAATGATTTAACAAATTTTATCAATTATAAACAGCACCCCCAGGCCATTTTCATGGAGTTTTATGGAGTAACGTGTGAAATGTGAGGTGTGATTACCGTGGAGTTTATCACTGACGATTCGCCTTGTCCCTGTATTCTGAATAGAACACGAGAGACACGTGCAGTTATTTCAAGGTTTCTTGAGATGGAAGAGGTGGGGGGGGGGGGGGGGGGGGGGGGTAGGGGTAAGGGGGGAGGGGAGACAACGCAGATATATACAATATACCACAAAGTTAGTTCTCTATATTAATAATCTATTCCACCAACTCCTCCCTGCTAGCCTGGGAAGAGTCCCCACCCCTGCACGCCCCACCAACTCCTCCCTGCTAGCCTGGGAAGAGTCCCCACCCCTGCACGCCCCACCAACTCCTCCCTGCTAGCCTGGGAACAGTCCCCACCCCTGCACCCCCTACCAACTCCTCCCTGCTAGCCTGGGAAGAGTCCCCACCCCTGCACGCCCCACCAACTCCTCCCTGCTAGCCTGGGAACAGTCCCCACCCCTGCACCCCCTACCAACTCCTCCCTGCTAGCCTGGGAACAGTCCCCACCCCTGCACGCCCCACCAACTCCTCCCTGCTAGCCTGGGAAGAGTCCCCACCCCTGCACGCCCCACCAACTCCTCCCTGCTAGCCTGGGAACAGTCCCCACCCCTGCACGCCCCACCAACTCCTCCCTGCTAGCCTGGGAAGAGTCCCCACCCCTGCACGCCCCACCAACTCCTCCCTGCTAGCCTGGGAAGAGTCCCCACCCCTGCACCCTCTACCAACTCCTCCCTGCTAGTCTGGGAACAGTCCCCACCCCTGCACGCCCCACCAACTCCTCCCTGCTAGCCTGGGAACAGTCCCCACCCCTGCACGCCCCACCAACTCCTCCCTGCTAGCCTGGGAAGAGTCCCCACCCCTGCACGCCCCACCAACTCCTCCCTGCTAGCCTGGGAACAGTCCCCACCCCTGCACGCCCCACCAACTCCTCCCTGCTAGCCTGGGAAGAGTCCCCACCCCTGCACCCTCTACCAACTCCTCCCTGCTAGTCTGGGAACAGTCCCCACCCCTGCACGCCCCACCAACTCCTCCCTGCTAGCCTGGGAACAGTCCCCACCCCTGCACGCCCCACCAACTCCTCCCTGCTAGCCTGGGAAGAGTCCCCACCCCTGCACGCCCCACCAACTCCTCCCTGCTAGCCTGGGAACAGTCCCCACCCCTGCACCCCCTACCAACTCCTCCCTGCTAGCCTGGGAACAGTCCCCACCCCTGCACGCCCCACCAACTCCTCCCTGCTAGCCTGGGAAGAGTCCCCACCCCTGCACGCCCCACCAACTCCTCCCTGCTAGCCTGGGAAGAGTCCCCACCCCTGCACCCTCTACCAACTCCTCCCTGCTAGTCTGGGAACAGTCCCCACCCCTGCACGCCCCACCAACTCCTCCCTGCTAGCCTGGGAAGAGTCCCCACCCCTGCACGCCCCACCAACTCCTCGCTGCTAGCCTGGGAAGAGTCCCCACCCCTGCACGCCCCACCAACTCCTCCCTGCTAGCCTGGGAACAGTCCCCACCCCTGCACGCCCCACCAACTCCTCCCTGCTAGCCTGGAAACAGTCCCCACCCCTGTACACCCTACCAACGCCTCCCTGCTAGCCTGGGAAGAGAGCTAACCCTCCCAAGGACCCGCTAACCTTCCCTACTCTCCCGTGGTGAGGGCCATGCACCACGTGCTGTGGACCATGACCTCTTACCTGTCACATAACTCTCTCTTTATCACCAGTGATTTGGTTTCTTTCTCTAGGCAGGGAGTCGTGGCCCGGCCCTACCTGGTGAGGGGTGCTGGCGCTCTCTCTCTCTCTCTCTCTCTCTCTCTCTCTCTCTCTCTCTCTCTCTCTCTCTCTCTCTCTCTCTCTCTCCTTCTCTCTCCTTCTCTCTCTCCTTCTCTCTCTCTCTCTCTCTCTCTCTCTCTGTCTACTGACCTGGTGAGAAGTGCTGGCGCTCTCTCTCTCTCTCTCTCTCTCTCTCTCTCTCTCTCTCTCTCTCTCTCTCTCTCTTTACTGACCTGGTGAGAAGTGCTGTCTCTCTCTCTCTCTCTCTCTCTCTCTCTCTCTCTCTCTCTCTGTCTACTGACCTGGTGAGAAGTGCTGGCGCTCTCTCTCTCTCTCTGTCTACTGACCTGGTGAGAAGTGCTGGCGCTCTCTCTCTCTCTCTCTCTCTCTCTCTCTCTCTCTCTCTTTACTGACCTGGTGAGAAGTGCTGGCTCTCTCTCTCTCTCTCTCTCTCTCTCTCTCTCTCTCTACTGTACCCTATGGTACAACAGTAGTGGAACACTTCCCACAACAGTCTCATGTATCAGACAGGGACAAAAGAGACCATTTAGCAAGTCTCTGGCGACTAAGGGTTGAATATCTTCAAGACATTCTGCCTCCACTTCAAGGAAAGAGTTAAGAGTCCCTTACCTTCTCCCTTAAAGAGCGCTTTTTCTCTTAGAAAAGTAGTGAAGGTGTCTTGCTCTTGTGTGTATTCACCAAGAGTTTACAGAGTCGAGCTTTAGCTCTCAAGTCCCGCCTTTTGCAGCGTGCTGATGGCTGTAGAAGACTTTAAGAACTCTTGTATATATCTTGAGATGATATCGGGGCTTTTAGTGTCCCCGCGGCCCGGTCCTCGACCAGGACTCCACCCCCCAGGAAGCAGCCCGTGACAGCTGACTAACACCCAGGTACCTATTTTACTGCTAGGTAACAGGGGCATAGGGTGAAAGAAACTCTGCCCATTGTTTCTCGCCAGCGCCTGGGATTGAACCCAGGACCACAGGATCACAAGTCCAGCGTGCTGTCCACTCTTATATAAATAAAAACTATAACTTCAAGTCTAACAATAGACTTTAGACAAGTCTAACAATAGACTTTAGACAAGTCTAACAATAGACTTTAGACAAGTCTAACAATAGACTTTAGACAAGTCTAACAATAGACTTTAGACAAGTCTAACAATAGACTTTAGACAAGTCTAACAATAGACTTTAGACAAGTCTAACAATAGACTTTAGACAAGTCTAACAATAGACTTTAGACAAGTCTAACAATAGACTTTAGACAAGTCTAACAATAGACTTTAGACAAGTCTAACAATAGACTTTAGACAAGTCTAACAATAGACTTTAGACAAGTCTAACAATAGACTTTAGACAAGTCTAACAATAGACTTTAGACAAGTCTAACAATAGACTTTAGACAAGTCTAACAATAGACTTTAGACAAGTCTAACAATAGACTTTAGACAAGTCTAACAATAGACTTTAGACAAGTCTAACAATAGACTTTAGACAAGTGTAACAATAGACTTTAGACAAGTCTAACAATAGACTTTAGACAAGTCTAACAATAGACTTTAGACAAGTCTAACAATAGACTTTAGACAAGTCTAACAATAGACTTTAGACAAGTCTAACAATAGACTTTAGACAAGTCTAACAATAGACTTTAGACAAGTGTAACAATAGACTTTAGACAAGTCTAACAATAGACTTTAGACAAGTCTAACAATAGACTTTAGACAAGTCTAACAATAGACTTTAGACAAGTCTAACAATAGACTTTAGACAAGTCTAACAATAGACTTTAGACAAGTCTAACAATAGACTTTAGACAAGTCTAACAATAGACTTTAGACAAGTCTAACAATAGACTTTAGACAAGTCTAACAATAGACTTTAGACAAGTCTAACAATAGACTTTAGACAAGTCTAACAATAGACTTTAGACAAGTCTAACAATAGACTTAAACAACTCATTAACAATATCGGTCAAGAAAGGCAAACAATTCAACCCCAAACAATCGCTGTCGGGCCCTAAGATGCTGAGGAGTAATCCAAGACAATTTGAGAGATACCGCGGCAGTTATCGGTAGTTAGGCGAGCGACGATAGCCCAAACGGTACTGGGAGGTGTGTAGGGAGTAATTAAGTCGTTGGGGCAGTGGAACTATCGTGTCAGGGTAGTAAAGATGGGCCACTGATAAGGCTAAACGTCTTGGGAGATTAAATTGACAAACTGTCCATCTTCCTCATGAATGAGGTGGTTATGTGAAGACGAAGCTCTATCAACAGGGCTATTCAGTGGCCTTAATAAGGAAATTAACGCTATAACCATAACAGGGGAGCCGAGCGGACAGCACGCTGGACTTGTGATCCTGTGGTCCTGGGTTCGATCCCAGGCGCCGACGAGAAACAATGGGCAGAGTTTCTTTCACCCCTATGCCCTTGTTACCTAGCAGTAAAATAGGTACCTGGGTGTTAGTCAGCTGTCACGGGTTGCTTCCTGGGGGTGGAGGCCTGGTCGAGGACCGGGCCGCGGGGACACTAAAGCCCCGATATCATCTCAAGATAACCTTATTAATGAGGTTACGGCATGACTGCATACATTCTGATGATGTTTGGATAATGAGGTTCAATTATGGTGTTAATGAGGATGATTGAGAGTGAAGTCCAATTTTTTATGAAATTTTATGAGGCAGTTCAGAGGTAGTTAATTCTACCAATTTGAACCTCAATTAATGAGTGGAATAGGTCACGTGCTTCTTGAAGTTATCTTGAGATGATTTCGGGGCGTTAGTGTCCCTGCGGCCCGGTCCTCGACCAGGCCTCCACCCCCAGGAAGCAGCCCGTGACAGCTGACTAACTCCCAGGTACCTATTTCCCGCCCACCATCCTGTAGTTTTGGACTAGCAGGCCAGAAGGCTGCTACAAGCAGGTGGTAGAATACAGCAGGGGAACTGTACCCAATACAGCAAGGCTGGCCTACTGTATCCAATACAATAGGTCATGTAGGCTCTCTGAGACATCGTCAATGACTTCTGGAAGAAGATGCAGATCTGAGACTGATGAAGAATTCCATATTGGTCTAATCTTTTTTAAGGGATTGGTCTTTTTAACAGGATTCGGGGGGGGGGGGGTGTCCCAGTATGACCAACAGACAGTTGGCCATTCAGTAATGGATTACAGTAATGGAAAAGGGGATTTACATTACTGTAATCCCGGATTGGTTTTGTATAGGTAAAATTGGAGTTGGAATGGGGATTGGGGGGATTGGGGGGAAGATTAAGCTGCCAACAGTGATTGGGTCTACAGTGGGCAGCCCGACCACCCCATAAGGGGGGGGGCAGCACTGTAACACCATCTTCACTGTATTACAGTGACAAAGATTTGGAGCAAAATACAGTGATCAGGTAATTGAGATTAAATTATTGCTCTAAAGTCTCTCTTGATTTAATGAAGGATTATCGTGAGAGAGAGAGAGAGAGAGAGAGAGAGAGAGAGAGAGAGAGAGAGAGAGAGAGAGAGAGAGAGAGAGAGAGATAGAGAGAGAGAGAGAGAGAGAGAGAGAGAGAGACAGAGAGAGAGAGAGAGAGAGAGAGAGAGAGAGAGAGAGAGAGAGAGAGAGAGAGGAGAGAGAGAGAGAGAGAGAGAGAGACAGAGAGAGAGAGAGAGAGAGAGAGAGAGAGAGAGAGAGAGAGAGAGAGAGAGAGAGAGAGAGAGAGAGAGAGAGAGAGAGAGAGAGAGAGAGAGACAGAGATAGAGAGAGAGAGAGAGAGAGAGAGAGAGAGAGAGAGAGAGAGAGAGAGAGAGAGAGAGAGAGAGAGAGAGAAAGTGGGAAGGATTAAAGAGAGGGACTTGAAGATACCATCTGAGTTATGTCACTCAGGCAGGAGGTAAAGGCTCTCTTAGGCCTCTCCACCCCCCCCCAGCACACACACACACACACACACACACCATTCGATTGTGAAACAGAAACAGTTGATTGACAGTTGAGAGGCGGGCCGAAAGAGCAGAGCTCAACCCCCGCAAGCACAACTAGGTTAATACACACACACACACACACACACACACACACACACACACACACACACACACACACACACACACACACAGGGAGAGCCCTAACTCCTATACCAACAACACATTACATAACACAACCATGCAAAGTTGAATGGCCTTGTTTGAAATGCTTTTCTCACTTTAAATAATAATATTAATAATAACAGTATTATTACATAGAGAAATCACATTAACATCATATATCAATGAACTAATCCTAGTGTGAAACCGCGGTTAGGCTTAAGTGGAAGCTTAGGGATCCTAGCGGCTCAAGTAGTACACCAGGTTGCAATTCTTTTGACCATATCGTGGTGCCGTTGACTAAACCTCGTCTGGGAACACCCAGTGCATAGGTTCGATACCCTCCATCAAGGCCCTTGTGGATTTGTTCATTTTTATTGAGGAAATCCACCAGGGCTGTGAGGTGGATGGGAACCTGCGACCCCAGCCGCTGGCAATGCCGGAGTCGCAGGTTCGAGTCCATCTCACAGCCCCGGTGGATTTTCTTATCGATATATATCATTTGTGTCATTTTTGTGTGAAAATCAGTTGAAACCATGAGAAGGATTCGAACCTGAACCCTGGGCTACACTCCCAATCACATACTTTAAACCACTGGACCATAATATGCTGTCAGTAATGTACCCTGGGATTCAATAGAGTCCACAAGGGGGGGGGGGATGTTGAGGTATCGAGCTCATTTCCAAATCAAACTTGGTAAACTGATAAAACGTTAATTGAAAGTTTCCTCTCCTAACCTTTCCGAGTAAGCCGGACGACTCAAACAGAAAACGGGACAGTGCGTCACTTTTGTGAGCCGATTTCATTTCAAATTACATCCACTTTTGGCCTTAGCGCGCATACGAGCCAAAAGCTACGGTATTTTTTAGAGGACGGATTCTAAGTCTAAGTGTTGACAAGAAAACGTCGTAATTCTATAGACTTAATACGGGTCTTTTTTTCCTCTTATATATGTATGGCAGTAAAGCTTCCAGTTACACATACCATGAATATATGTCCTGGCCAGTTAGTCCTTCCTAAACTACCTGAATGGACATAATTCAACCCGTTCTCGCAAATTTAATAAGTCAATATTGACTTATTAAATATGTGCATAGGTGACATACTTAACATAATAGATACCCTTAAAAAGATTCATAGAAAACACCGACCTTACCTAACCTACTTAGTATGTTAAGATAAGCATCTTATTGCTTCGTAATTACAATTATTACCTAACCTATAATAGGTATAGGTTAAGTAATAATTGTAATTACGAAGCAATAAGATGCTTATCTTAAGATACTAACAAGGTTAGGTAAGGTTGGTGTTTTCTATGAATCTTTTTAAGGGTATCTATTATGTTTAGTATATCACCTATGCACGTAGTTAATAAGTCAATATTGACTTTACGAATTTGCGAGAACGGGTTGCATAATTGCATTGTGGTCGGTAACGATGGTATTACGGTATGTAGAGAGGAGGGAGAGAAGGAGAGGAGGGAGAGAAGGAGAGGAGGGAGAGAAAGAGAGGAGGGAGAGAAGGAGAGAGAAGGAGAGAGAGAGGAACGGAGAGAAGGAAGAAAGGAACTATCAAGGGAAAGCGCCAAGCCATTCCGACTATATAGCACTGGGAAGGGGTCAGGATAAGGATTTTGGGATGGGACGGGGGGAAGGAATGGTTGCCCAACCACTTGTGCACGGTCGGGGATTGAACGCCGAGCGGAGAGGAGAGGAAGGGACGTAACAGAGGATAGAAAAGGGAAGTAATAGCAGAGAGAAGAGGTATAGAGAGGATGAAGGCAATCAGCAGCCAGATTCATGAAGCGGTTACGCAAGCACTTACGAACCTGGGGGCCAGATTCACGAAGCAGTTACGCAAGCACTTACGAACCTGGGGGCCAAATTCACGAAGCAGTTACACAAGCACTTACGAACCTGGGGGCCAGATTCACGAAGCAGTTACGCAAATACTTACGAACCTGGGAGCCAGATTCAAGAAGCAGTTACGCAAGCACTTACGAACCTGGGGGTCAGATTCACGAAGCAGTTACGCAAGCACTTACGAACCTGGAGCCAGATTCACGAAGCAGTTACGCAAGCACTTACGACCCTGGGGCCAGATTAACGAAGTAGTTACGCAAGCACTTACGAACCTGGGGCCAGATTCACGAAGCAGTTACGCAAGTACTTACGAACCTGGTGCCAGATTAACGAAGCAGTTACGCAAGCACTTACGAACCTGGGGCCAGATTCACGAAGAAGTTACGCAACCACTTACGAACCTGGGGGCCAGATTCACGAAGCAGTTACGCAAGCACTTACGAACCTGGGGGCCAGATTCACGAAGCAGTTACGCAAGCACTTACGAACCTGGGGGCCAGATTCACGAAGCAGTTACGCAAGCACTTACGAACCTGGTGGCCAGATTCACGAAGTAGTTACGCAAGTACTTACGAACCTGGGGGCCAGATTCACGAGGCAGTTACGCAAGTACTTATGAACCTGGGGCCAGATTAACGAAGCAGTTACGCAAGCACTTACGAACCTGGGGGCCAGATTCACGAAGCAGTTACGCAAGAACTTACGAACCTGGAGCCAGATTCACGAAGCAGTTACGCAAGCACTTACGAACCTGGGGGCCAGATTAACGAAGTAGTTACGCAAGCACTTACGAACCTGGGGCCAGATTCACGAAGCAGTTACGCAAGTACTTACGAACCTGGGGGCCAGATTAACGAAGTAGTTACGCAAGCACTTACGAACCTGGTGCCAGATTAACGAAGAAGTTACGCAAGCACTTACGAACCTGGGGGCCAGATTCACGAAGCAGTTACGCAAGCACTTACGAACCTGGAGCCAGATTCACGAAGCAGTTACGCAAGCACTTACGAACCAGGGGCCAGATTCATGAAGCAGTTACCCAAGCACTTACGAACGTGTACATCTTTCCTCAATCTTTGGCGGCTTTGGTTACATTTATTATACAGTTTACAAGCATGAAAACTTGCCAATCAACTGTTGTTATTGTTATAAACAGCCTCCTGGTGCTTCGGAGCTCATTAACTGTTTAATAATTGTAAACAAAGCCGCCAAAGATTGAGGAAAGATGGACAGGTTCGTAAGTGCTTGCGTAACTGCTTCGTGAATCTGGCCCCAGGTTCATAAGTGCTTGCGTAACTGCTTCGTGAATCTGACCCTAGGTTCATAAGTGCTTGCGTAACGGCTTCGTGAATCTGGTCCTAGGTTCGTAAGTGCTTGCGTAACTGCTTCGTGAATCTGACCCTAGGCTCATAAGTGCTTGCGTAACTGCTTCGTGTATCTGACCCCAGGTTCGTAAGTGCTTGCGTAACTGTTTCGTGAATCTGG
>NC_091222.1:25875135-25920135 GCF_040958095.1 Procambarus clarkii | reverse complement strand
TGCCTTAATCTGGAATCGTGTTCCATTAAGCGGTCACATGAGGGTAGATATGTGACTTGGGTCGTTATAACTGGCTCTACCGTCTCTGAATACGTAATAGACAGGACTTGGGGTCCCGTCCAGTGTGTGGGACGGTACTGTACCACTATACCTGACTTCCTATAGTGTTATATGGTACTGTACCACTATACCTGACTTTCTACAGTCAGTCTTAGCAGCAGCAGCAGCAGCAGCAGCAGTAGCAGCAGCAGTAGCAGCAGCAAGAGCAGGGACAGCAGTAGCAGCAGCAGCAGCAGCAGCAGTAGCAGCAGCAGCAGCAGCAGCAGTAGCAGCAGCAGTAGCAGCAGCAAGAGCAGGGACAGCAGTAGCAGCAGCAGTAGCAGCAGCAGCAGCAGTAGCAGCAGCAGCAGCAGCAGCAGCAGCAGCAGTAGTAGCAGCAGCAGCAGCAGCAGTAGCAGCACCAGCAGCAGCAGCAGCAGCAGTAGCAGCAGCAGCAGCAGCAGCAGTAGCAGCAGTAGCAGCAGCAGTAGCAGCACCAGCAGCAGCAGCAGCAGCAGCAGTAGCAGCAGCAGCAGCAGCAGCAGTAGCAGCAGTAGCAGCAGCAGCAGTAGCAACAGCAGTAGCAGCAGCAACAGTAGCAGCAGCAGCAGCAGCAGTAGCAGCAGTAGCAGCAGCAGCAGCAGTAGCAGCAGCAGCAGCAGCAGTAGCAGCAGCAGTAGCAGCAGCAGCAGTAGCAGCAGCAGCAGTAGCAACAGCAGCAGCAGCAGGAACAGCAGCAGCAGCAGCAGCAGTAGCAGCAGCAGCAGCAGTAGCAGCAGCAGCAGTAGCAACAGCAGCAGCAGCAGGAACAGCAGCAGCAGCAGCAGTAGCAGCAGTAGCAGCAGTACTTGGTACTGTACCACCATACCTGACTTCCTACACTTACATGGAAGAAGTCAGATGTGAGGGGCAACAATTCGTCCCCAAGAAAGCCTACTTAACTACTTCCTCAAACCACAGTAACTTCAAGTCCACGTGGCTAGGATACCAAACCGCTCAACAACCGAAACCACGAAATTTATAATGGAACAAGGGAAGAGAATTATCAAGGGGAAGGGCCAAGCCATTACGACTATATAGCACTGGGAAGGGGTCAGGATTTGGGATGGGACGGGGGGAAGGAATGGTGCCCAACCACTTGTGGACGGTCGGGGATTGAACGCCGACCTGCATGAAGCAAGACCGTCGCTCTACCTTCCACCCCAAGTGATTGGGCAACCTGTCATGGAGGCTATACTTAAGCTGGAATAACACCAGCAAGTAGCCTTACCACACCCCCAGGATCACGAGACCAGGTAAGTCTATTAAAAACAGTATAACGCGTCTATTAGCAACAGTATAACCTTGATATATGGCATGAACATATTTCAGTATACTAAATATAACACACAACAGTCGATGGAATCCTTACAGTCGAGGATGACAGAGATATAAAGAGATTAGTTTACACTTTGATTTGAGCGCAACTCGCAAGACTTAGTAATCAACGTAGACAAAGGTAGAATGAAAAGACATGAACACAGGGGTAAACACCACTGAAGACTGCTGAAGAGTTACAACTCATCAACAAGATGATTGTAAACAAGATGAGATAAGATGCAGCCTTGCATGGGAGATACAATGGTAGTCTTAGCAAGACAGACAGACGCAGGAACTTCCTGTTATAGGTCTTAGCAGTTGGATGCTAAGACTGCTAGTTCTTCTGGAGTCAGTTCAGGAGTTCAGGAGTCAACTTGGAGTCGAATTATAGAAGTAGAGATGAACACTCTAAGACGCCTGTGTATCTTTTACAATTATAGAGAAGTAGCGATCATTTTTAGAGCCTCTACCACTCACAGGATGGTTATAGAGCCCCTTACACCCCTACTGTCCTCACAGCTGGTCCATCAACAAGACTGTCAACATGAAACAATTACTTACCATTTAATGCAACTACTGATCTATTATCAACAAACCTACATCAATCTTATCCTAAAAAAGCTTTCCATATATTTATAATCCACACACAATACAATAACAACTAAAGCTTAACAGCTCATGTTGCAAGCTAAACACACTGCAACGACAACCACCCCCAGGAAGCAGCCCGTGACAGCTGACTAACACCCAGGTACCTATTTTACTGCTAGGTAACAGGGGCATAGGGTGAAAGAAACTCTGCCCATTGTTTCTCGCCGGCGCCCGGGATCGAACCCAGGACCACAGGATCACAAGTACAGCGTGTTGTCCGCTCGGCTGACCGGCTCCGATCGAAAAGCTATGGGAGCTGTGATGAGGATTCGAACCCCTGGAGGTATCTCCAACTAGATACCTATGGGTGATATCTGGATATCTGGACTCGATATCATGCAGTAATATACTAAAATCACTAGCGTTATCTTCTTGAGGTTATCTTGAGATGATTTCGGGGCTTAGTGTCCCCGCGGCCCGGTCCTCGACCAGGTCTCCTTTTGGTTACACACCCCTAGGAAGCAGCCCGTAGCAGCTGTCTATCTCCCAGGTACCTATTTACTGCTAGGTGAACAGGCGCATCAGGAATAAAAAACTCTACCCCATTTGTTTCCGCCTCCACCGGGGATCGAACCGGAAACCACAGGACTACGAATCCCGACTGCAGTCCACTCAACCGTCAGGCCCTCCCCGAAAGATACAAATCCGTGTCAAAAAAATTATTAAAACTTGTCCCCCATAAGCTTAAATTGGTTATCTTAGACAATATGGGGTTCGGTTTCTGAAGTTATTCTATGTCTCTCTTACCTTCTCTACTATATGAAGAAATCCACAAAGGCCGTGACGAGGATTCGAACTTACGTTCGATATAGATGGATATAGAGCCCCTCTACCACTCACAGGGTGGTTATAGAGCCCCTCTACCACTCACAGGGTGGTTATAGAGTCCCTCTACCACTCACAGGATGGCTATAGAGTCCCTCTACCACTCACAGGATGGCTATAGAGTCCCTCTACCACTCACAGGATGGTTATAGAGTCCCTCTACCACTCACAGGATGGCTATAGAGTCCCTCTACCACTCACAGGATGGTTATAGAGCCCCTCTACCACTCACAGGGTGGTTATAGAGCCCCTCTACCACTCACAGGATGGCTATAGAGTCCCTCTACCACTCACAGGATGGGTATAGAGTCCCTCTACCACTCACAGGATGGTTATAGAGTCCCTCTACCACTCACAACATGGCTATAGAGTCCCTCTACCACTCACAGGATGGGTATAGAGTCCCTCTACCACTCACAGGATGGGTATAGAGTCCCTCTACCACTCACAACATGGCTATAGAGTCCCTCTACCACTCACAGGATGGGTATAGAGTCCCTCTACCACTCACAACATGGCTATAGAGTCCCTCTACCACTCACAGGATGGGTATAGAGTCCCTCTACCACTCACAGGATGGGTATAGAGTCCCTCTACCACTCACAGGATGGCTATAGAGTCCCTCTACCACTCACAGGATGGGTATAGAGTCCCTCTACCACTCACAACATGGCTATAGAGTCCCTCTACCACTCACAGGATGGCTATAGAGTCCCTCTACCACTCACAGGATGGCTATAGAGTCCCTCTACCACTCACAGGATGGCTATAGAGTCCCTCTACCACTCACAGGATGGCTATAGAGTCCCTCTACCACTCACAGGATGGGTATAGAGTCCCTCTACCACTCACAACATGGCTATAGAGTCCCTCTACCACTCACAGGATGGCTATAGAGTCCCTCTACCACTCACAGGATGGCTATAGAGTCCCTCTACCACTCACAGGATGGCTATAGAGTCCCTCTACCACTCACAGGATGGTTATAGAGTCCCTCTACCACTCACAACATGGCTATAGAGTCCCTCTACCACTCACAGGATGGGTATAGAGTCCCTCTACCACTCACAACATGGCTATAGAGTCCCTCTACCACTCACAGGATGGCTATAGAGTCCCTCTACCACTCACAACATGGCTATAGAGTCCCTCTACCACTCACAGGATGGGTATAGAGTCCCTCTGCCACTCACAACATGGCTATAGAGTCCCTCTACCACTCACAACATGGCTATAGAGTCCCTCTACCACTCACAGGATGGCTATAGAGCCCCTCTACCACTCACAACATGGCTATAGAGTCCCTCTACCACTCACAAGATAGTTATAGAGCCCCCAACCCCCACCCCCCCCCCCCCCACAGAATAGGAATGGGCTTCCTTACCACCCAAAGTATGGGTATTGGGCGCATAATAAATGAAGTTAACTATAAAAAAACTTAAAAAAACTGACCAGGATAGCCGCAGGACGCGAGCGACCCGTTATCCTGGCAGCTGCATATCCCTACACGTGACGCAACGCTTACGCAAGCCCTTACGCAACGGCCCACAGATGGTGCGTCTTCTCTCATCTACTACGCGTCTACTCAGGGAATCTACTCCCCCCTAACACCCCCAAAACCCATCAAAAGTAGATACAAGAGTGAAGCAAACTTGTGAAGCAAGCTAGTGAAGCGAGCTAGTGAAGCAAGCTAGTGAAGCAAGCTAGTGAAGCAAGCTAGTGAAGCAAGCTAGTGAAGCAAGCTAGTGAAGCGAGCTAGTGAAGCAAGCTTGTGAAGCAAGCTTGTGAAGCAAGCTAGCGAAGCAAGCTAGTGAAGCAAGCTAGTGAAGCAAGCTAGTGAAGCAAGCTAGTGAAGCAAGCTAGCGAAGCAAGCTAGTGAAGCAAGCTAGTGAAGCAAGCTAGTGAAGCGAGCTAGTGAAGCAAGCTTGTGAAGCAAGCTAGTGAAGCGAGCTAGTGAAGCAAGCTAGCGAAGCAAGCTAGTGAAGCAAGCCAGTGAAGCAAGCTAGCGAAGCAAGCCAGTGAAGCAAGCTAGTGAAGCAAGCTAGTGAAGCAAGCTAGCGAAGCAAGCTAGCGAAGCAAGCTAGTGAAGCAAGCTAGTGAAGCAAGCTAGTGAAGCAAGCTAGTGAAGCAAGCTAGCGAAGCAAGCTAGTGAAGCAAGCTATGACGCAAAGGCGTTTCAGGCTTCGATTTTAGCCGTATATTAACACTGTTTCCCCCCCCCTTTTTGGGGCATTCAGACCCCCCCCCCCTTTGCCTCGGGGATTCCGTTCTGTATGTATTCCGTTATCTCATCTACTTGTGGCTGTAAGATCGAGCTTCGGCTCTTGGGTCCCGCCTCTCAACCTTTAATCAAGGGGTGATCATGTTAGTTCTCTAATATATGTTCTTGAGCTAATTACTATCTCTAGTTATAGTTTAGAGATAATCCTCCCTTCATTAGAGATAATTGAAGGATTTAGTGTTGAATTATCTCTCTCTGGGCCTCGTAGCCTGGTGGATAGCGCGCAGGACTCGTAATTCTGTGGCGCGGGTTCGATTCCCGCACGAGGCAGAAACAAATGGGCAAAGTTTCTTTCACCCTGAATGCCCCTGTTACCTAGCAGTAAATAGGTACCTGGGAGTTAGTCAGCTGTCACGGGCTGCTTCCTGGGGGTGGAGGCCTGGTCGAGGACCGGGCCGCGGGGACACTAAAGCCCCGAAATCATCTCAAGATAACCTCTGTTACGATAATTAATTACAAATCTTTCACAGCTAATTACTAAGTAGCAAGTGGGTTATAAACTTGGTTCTGAAACTCAGGGCCAAAGAGCAGATATCCCCAGAACAGGGCTCTAGGGATTAATTTACCCCCAGATTAATTGGCGGATTGGGTATTTAACTGATTTGAGATTTAATTGGGGATTATTGATCAATTTAACAGCTTTTCAAGAACAGATTAGACACGTACTTGGCCAAGAAGGTGTGGATTGATAAGCCAAGCAAGAAGAAGGGTGGGCAGACTGCATTTTCTTGGACTGTCGGAAAGCCTTTGACAATGTCATAAGAGGCTGGTACATAAGCTGGAGAGACAGGCAGGTGTAGCTGGTAAGGTGCTCCAGTGGATAAGGGAGTACCTAAGCAACAGGAAGCCTGGTTGATACCTGGTTGATACCTGGTTGATGGGGTTCTGGGAGTTCTTCTACTCCCCAAGCCCGGCCCGAGGCCAGGCTTGACTTGTGAGAGTTTGGTCCACCAGGCTGTTGCTTGGAGCGGCCCGCAGGCCTACATATACCTGCTTGATGGGGTTCTGGGAGTTCTTCTACTCCCCAAGCCCGGCCCGAGGCCAGGCTTGACTTGTGAGAGTTTGGTCCACCAGGCTGTTGCTTGGAGCGGCCCGAGGCCAGGCTTGACTTGTGAGAGCTTGGTCCACCAGGCTGTTGCTTGGAGCGGCCCGCAGGCCAGGCTTGACTTGTGAGAGCTTGGTCCACCAGGCTGTTGCTTGGAGCGGCCCGCAGGCCAGGCTTGACTTGTGAGAGTTTGGTCCACCAGGCTGTTGCTTGGAGCGGCCCGCAGGCCAGGCTTGACTTGTGAGAGTTTGGTCCACCAGGCTGTTGCTTGGAGCGGCCCGCAGGCCCACATACCCACCACAGCCCGGTTGGTCCGGCACTCCTTGGAGGAATAAATCTAGTTTCCTCTTGAAGATGTCCACGGTTGTTCCGGCAATATTTCTTATGCTTGCTGCAGAGACTTACAGTGAGGAGTGAGACCTCAGATTGGCGTGAAGTCACTAGTGGAGTCCCACAGGGCTCTATACTCGGTTCTATCCTGTTTTTGTTACATAAATAATCTTCCATATGGTATATAACGGGGAGCCGGTCGGCCGAGCGGACAGCACGCTGGACTTGTGATCCTGTGGTCCTGGGTTCGATCCCAGGCGCCGGCGAGAAACAATGGGCAGAGTTTCTTTCACCCTATGCCCCTGTTACCTAGCAGTAAAATAGGTACCTGGGTGTTAGTCAGGTGTCACGGGCTGCTTCCTGGGGGTGGAGGCCTGGTCGAGGACCGGGCCGCGGGGACACTAAAGCCCCGAAATCATCTCAAGATAACCTCAAGATAACCACCTGTCTAATCTATTCTTGAAACCTGTTAAGTTGTTTGTCTCAATAATGCTAACTGACAGGCCTGTCCCGCCTCGTTTGCAACACTGCAACCAAACCAGTGCAACCTTCTAAGACGTCTGATGAAGACTCCGGTGGGTTTCGAACCAGGCATTGAACCCATTGTGGGTCTGGAAACAGACTCTGAAGCCAGTGATATTTCTTATAGTCGCTGGGAGGACGTTGAACAACCGTGGACCTCTGATGTTTATACAGTGTTCTCTGATTGTGCCCATGGCACCTCTGCTCTTCAATGGACCTCTGATGTTTATACAGTGTTCTCTGATTGTGCCTATGGCACCTCTGCTCTTCACTGGACCTCTGATGTTCATACAGTGTTCTCTGATTGTGCCTATGGCACTTCTGCTCTTCACTTGACCTCTGATGTTCATACAGTGTTCTCTGATTGTGCCTATGGCACCTCTGCTCTTCGCTGGATCTCTGATGTTCATACAGTGTTCTCTGATTGTGCCTATGGCACTTCTGCTCTTCACTGGACCTCTGATGTTCATACAGTGTTCTCTGATTGTGCCTATGGCACCTCTGCTCTTCACTGGACCTCTGATGTTCATACAGTGTTCTCTGATTGTGCCTATGGCACCTCTGCTCTTCACTGGACCTCTGATATTCATACAGTGTTCTCTGATTGTGCCTATGGCACCTCTGCTCTTCACTGGACCTGTGATGTTCATACAGTGTTCTCTGATTGTGCCTATGGCACTTCTGCTCTTCACTGGACCTCTGATGTTCATACAGTGTTCTCTGATTGTGCCTATGGCACCTCTGCTCTTCACTGGACCTCTGATATTCATACAGTGTTCTCTGATTGTGCCTATGGCACTTCTGCTCTTCACTGGACCTCTGATGTTCATACAGTGTTCTCTGATTGTGCCTATGGCACTTCTGCTCTTCACTGGACCTCTGATGTTCATACAGTGTTCTCTGATTGTGCCTATGGCACCTCTGCTCTTCGCTGGACCTCTGATGTTCATACAGTGTTCTCTGATTGTGCCTATGGCACTTCTGCTCTTCACTGGACCTCTGATGTTTATACAGTGTTCTCTGATTGTGCCTATGGCACCTCTGCTCTTCACTGGACCTCTGATGTTTATACAGTGTTCTCTGATTGTGCCTATGGCACCTCTGCTCTTCACTGGACCTCTGATGTTTATACAGTGTTCTCTGATTGTGCCTATGGCACCTCTGCTCTTCACTGGACCTCTGATGTTTATACAGTGTTCTCTGATTGTGCCTATGGCACCTCTGCACTGGTTCTATTCTACATTTTCTTCCATGTCGTTCACTCCAGTACGTTGTTATTTTACTGTGTAGATTTGGGACCTGTCCCTCCAGTATTTTCCATGTGTATATTATTTGGTATCTCTCTCGTCTCCTTTCTAGAGAGTACATTTGGAGAGCTTTGAGACGATCCCAATAATTTAGGTGTTTTATCGCGACTATGCGTGTCGTATATGTTCTCTGTATTCCCTCTATTTCAGCAATCTCTCCTGCTCTGAAGGGGGAACTGAGTACTGAGCAGTACTCGAGACGGGACAGTACAAGTGACTTGAAGAGTACAACCATTGTGATGGGATCTCTGGATTTGAAAGTTCTCGTAATCCATCCTATCATTTTTCTGGCTAACGAGATATTTGCTTGGTTATGCTCCCTAAATGTTAGGTCGTCAGACATCATTATTCCCAAATCCTTGACATGCTGTTTTCCTACTATGGGCAGATTTAATTGTGTTTTGTACCCAGTATTATGTTTAAGGTCCTCATTTTTACCGTACCTGAGTACCTGGAATTTATCACTGTTAAATATCATGTTATTTTCTGATGCCCAGTCGAAAATTTTATTAATATCTGCTTGTAGTTTTTTCAGTGTCTTCAGCAGAGGTAATTTTCATACTGATTTTTGTGTCATCAGCAAAGGATGACACGAAGCTGTGACTTGCATTTGAGTCTATATCTGACATGAGAATACAAAAAAGCAGTGATGCAAGGACTGTACCCTGAGGTACAGAACTTTGAACTACCCTTTAATCCCAAGATTAAGATAGAAGTTAGTTAACAAGTTACGGGATCACCATAGCCCGTGCTACATGGACATTTCGTCTTGAGTAGCTAAATCTAATAACAACAACAACAACGTTAACAAGATCAGACTAGCGAGAATGAGTATAGCCAACCAATCACAGCCCAGGAAGTCACCGGAACTATGACAAAAAAAAGATGACAATATTGACATCACTTACGATGGATATGCAACCTGTCCTCATTGCAAAGAACGTCGTATTTCAGCCGTAGGCGTTACCTAAGACCACGTCTGGCGAAAATGACATTCTTGCCCGTTTTCTGTTTTAGGTCCTCTGGCAAGTTAGGATAAACGCACTTTAGTACCCCAATTTCTTGGCGTTACCTAAGACCACGTCTGGCGAAAATGACATTCTTGCCCGTTTTCTGTTTTAGGTCCTCTGGCAAGTTTGGATAAACGCACTTTAGTACCCCAGTTTCTTGACGTTACCTAAGACCACGTCTGGCGAAAATGACATTCTTGCCCGTTTTCTGTTTTAGGTCCTCTGGCAAGTTAGGATAAACGCACTTTAGTACCCCAGTTTCTTGACGTTGGGGTGGACCTAATAGGACATAGAGCTTTTCAGTGAGGTGTCGGGAGACTCCCCTATTATTACACACAGAAATCACAATAGTCTGATGGATCAATGATCAAATCCAGGCTAAGAGGGAGAACGGCCTATTGACATAGCTCGGGTACATGGGGGGAGTTGTGTAAAAACCCTGGTTTGTGTCTCGGAGAGGTTATCTTGAGGTTATCTTGAGATGATTTCGGGGCTTTAGTGTCCCCGCGGCCCGGTCCTCGACCAGGCCTCCACCCCCAGGAAGCAGCCCGTGACAGCTGACTAACACCCAGGTACCTATTTTACTGCTAGGTAACAGGGGCATAGGGTGAAAGAAACTCTGCCCAATGTTTCTCGCCGGCGCCTGGGATCGAACCCAGGACCACAGGATCACAAGTCCAGCGTGCTGTCCGCTCGGCCGACCGGCTCCCAAGGCTACAGGATCAAAGTTCAGTAGAACTTCTGGTGTCAACTCTTTTGACCATGTCGTAGCTCAGATGATTAAGGCAGCGTCTGGGATGCTCTCGGACGTAGGTTCGAATCCTCGTCACGGCCCTTGTCGATTTGTTTAGGTAGATGTAAATTATGTTGAAGTAGATGTATTCTATGGTAAAAATAGATGCATAGTGTGTTGAGCAATGGTAGATATACTGTGCTAGTGACAGAGGTCTAGTAGAGGTAGATTCTTGTATCTGGTAGAGGTAGATATGTAGAGTAGAGGTAGAATGTGGAGGCCAGCCCTAACTAGCAGACAGCAGTGCACCTGGTATACCGTTTTGGTCGTAAACTCGCGGTTTGCATACCTCTATCCCCCCTATCCTTGCCATACCCTCCCCCCTCCCCCCCTAGGATATATAAATAGGGTATCCCTCAAAAAACTGTCTATAACCACCGATAACTTAACTGATAGTCCTCTCTTGCTTTCCAAATGTAAGATTCAGTAAGATATAGGGGCACCCCCTACACCGTCGTGAGGTAAGATCCTGCCTTAATGAGATCTTCCCCAACAAGTGAGGATTAGATAAAGCGGTTTCGCAGAGTACCTCCTTACACATCCCTAGATTTTTTTGGTTATGTGGTGACTTGTATAAAAAAAAAAGTCTATGCTACAAAAGCCACAATTGCTGTAATAATAATAATTCATTGTGTCTGGGACAGGAAGCCAGGATATATATATATATATATATATATATATATATATATATATATATATATATATATATATATATATATATATATATATATATATATATATATACAGTACATGTTAGGCTTATATCGAGGTCTCTCCCCCCCCCCATAATAAGCTACCCCCTAAGGATCTATTCACTGAAAGGTGAACAGGGTGAAAAGGCAATACGCCTAACCATTTAAGTGTTCCGCCCCGGGATGCGAACCCCGACTGAACTACCGGGCACTCTCAAATAGCAAACGAAATGTTTCTGGATATTTGGGATTGATTTGCTCCGCGTTATGAGACATTAGAGGTTTGAACATCAGCTTAAAAACAGGTGTTGAGAAAATAATTAAACAATGTCTGTAGATTCCCATTCAACTGGGCTGTAGGACACTCGAACTGGGGACCCTGTGAGTGTGAGGTCGACGCTCTATCGAGTGAGCTCCCTGGAAACACAAACCGAAACTGTCTCTATTTTCCGCTTGTAACAACTTGTAATAAAGTTGTTACATCTTGGCTTAACGTGTTTATGACGTATTGGAACGTTGTTACAACTTTATATATTGGTTGTTATAACTGGTTAGGAGGTGTTAAAACTTGTTCGAACGTTGTACCAACGTCGTAGTTTCGGTGTGTGTTTGGCGGGCTATGAGCAGTCTTAAATATTTTATAATATATATAGATTCTATTACATTTTCAAAATGAAATATATTTTGAGTTAACACAGGATTTATAATTATTCAAATTGTGTATATATATTTTTTTTGGGAGGTTATCTTGAGATGATTTCGGGGCTTAGCGTCCCCGCGGCCCGGTCCTCGACCAGGCCTCCACCCCCAGGAAGCAGCCCGTGACAGCTGACTAACACCCAGGTACCTATTTTACTGCTAGGTAACAGGGGCATAGGGTGAAAGAAACTCTGCCCATTGTTTCTCGCCGGCGCCTGGGATCGAACCCAGGACCACAGGATCACAAGTCCAGCGTGCTGTCCGCTCGGCCGACCGGTTCCCTAACCTCCCTACCCTACCTATTCCACAGTCTTGAAATGCTATTGACGAACAATAATAGTCTGCTTGTATTGATCATATATACATGCTTCAATGCTCGCTTCATGCAGGTCCGCGTTCAATCCCCGATTGTCCACAAGTGGTTAGGCAACCATTCCTTTCCCCCCGTCCCATCCCAAATCCTGACCCCTTCCCAGTGCTATATAGTCGTAATGGCTTGGCGCTTTCCCCCCTGATAATTCCCTTCCTCTCTCGTGGTACTGAAAGCAAAACAAAAAACGACGATTGGGCAACATTGTCCCATAACAACATCAGCCCAACTGGTTCGACCAGTCGAAAAGGATTTTAGGTGTCGTTGACATGTCCTCGCGATCCTGAGTTGAAATCTGTCAGGGAAAACGATTAATAATAGACAAATTTAAACATGATAAAACCCATACTGTATTGGCTATCTTTACTGTGATATCTGCTGTCTATAGGGAGTCAGGAAGATAACACGATAGGTTACAAGATAACAGGATAGGTTGCAAGATAACAGGATAGGTTGCAAGATAACAGGATAGGTTGCACGATACCAGGTTAGGTTGCAAGATAACAGGATAGGTTGCAAGATCACAGGTTAGGTTGCAAGATAACAGGAAAGATAACAGGATAGGTTGCAAGATACCAGGATAGGTTGCAAGATAACAGGATAGGATGCAAGATAACAGGATAGGTTGCAAGATAACAGGATAGGATGCAAGATAACAGGATAGGTTGCAAGATAACAGGATAGGATGCAAGATAACAGGATAGGTTGCAAGATGACAGGATAGGTTGCAAGATAACAGGATAGGTTACAAGATAACAGGATAGGTTGCAAGATAACAGGATAGGTTGCAAGATAACAGGCTAGGTTGCAAGATAACAGGATAGGTTACAAGATAACAGGATAGGCTGCAAGATAATATGATAGGTTGCAAGATAACAGGATAGGTTGCAAGATAACAGGATAGGTTACAAGATAACAGGATAGGTTGCAAGATCACAGGATAGGTTGCAAGATAACAGGATAGGCTGCAAGATAATAGGATAGGTTGCAAGATAACAGGATAGGTTGCAAGATACCAGGATAGGTTGCAAGATAACAGGATAGGTTGCAAGATCACAGGATAGGTTGCAAGATAACAGGATAGGTTGCAAGATACCAGGTTAGGTTGCAAGATAACAGGATAGGTTGCAAGATAACAGGATAGGTTGTAGATGTAAAGCTGGCCTTAGGCTGGTCTTAGATGAGGGAGAAGGGGGGGGGGTAGGGTGAGCCCTCTGGCTGGTTAGGGGGGGGGGGTGGGGGTGGGATGCGGTTGGGGATGGGATGAATGGAATGGGACAGTCCCATACAAGAGATTATACCTGCGTGTCGGTAAGGTATGTGGAGTCTGGCAGGGGTGAGAGGACTTGGTCAAGACATTATCGATACTGAGCTTCAGCTGACCACAAGAGAGTGAGATCGTGAACTAGCTTGTCCTCACAATGACCCAAAGTCCATTCCATCCACCCGCCAAACCCTCAGCTGTTTATGAATGAAAAACGGTTTACACACGATTCATAACTGATGACGTTCGAACACTTCCGGAACTAGTGTTCCGAATTCCGTTCGAACCCCAACGTTGTAAATGCTTCACCCACTTATTACAAATAATCGCCAACAGAACCTAAACACCTAACCTAACCAATGCCTAAATACGTACAACATGCTAATATATATAATAATATTAATTTATATTTGAGAAAAATACTGTTTTGAATGAAGAACATGTGAAAATAGATGAATGAGCCTTTGGGGGGTCGACCGCTGGATGGAATGTACCTGGGCTGAAAATGGGAACATAGTGGACTGAGAAAATGCTGAGGTTAAGAGAGGCATGGAGACCATTCAGGACAACCAGGAAAAAAAAAATGTTCAGAATAACCCATTAAAGGGGGGGGGATGGGGGAAGGGGGAGCATTGCCAAACTGTTAAAAAGAGTTCGAAAAAGTAGCACAAACAAGACGATGATAGAGTCGGGAAGGACGGCTCTATATATAGGAATATATAGAGTCGACTCTATATATTGGATCCTCTTCAGGAAGTATCACAACCTTTCTCCAAGTCAAAAAAATGAGGAAGAAGTATAACTGAAACATGACGGAAAAGGAAGGTTTGAAAGACCATATTTTCATGGCCTGGGTTCGTATCCTGGCCGGGGAGGATTGACTGGGCGCCAATCCTCAAATGTACACCTCTGTTCACCCAGCAGTAAATGGGTACCTGATTGTTAAACGATTTGGCGAATCGCATTTCAGGGAAATAAAATTAGGAATAAGGTCCTGCCCGAAACGCTTCGGCCAGGTCCGTATATATATATATATATATATATATATATATATATATATATATATATATATATATATATATATATATATAGAACTAGATCATACTTCCTCACAGTCATTGATAGGTATTTACTGATGGGTAGATACGACCAATCATCCAGAGACCCATCAGAAGAGACCCCATCAGAAGGCCTCCAGAGACCCATCAGAAGAGACCCATCAGAAGCGACCCATCAGAAGTGACCCATCAGAAGCGACCCATCAGAAGCGACCCATCAGAAGAGACCCATCAGAAGAGACCCATCAGAAGAGACCCCATCAGAAGGCCTCCAGAGACCCATCAGAAGAGACCCCATCAGAAGGCCTCCAGAGACCCATCAGAAGCGACCCATCAGAAGCGACCCATCAGAAGAGACCCATCAGAAGAGACCCATCAGAAGAGACCCATCAGAAGCGACCCATCAGAAGAGACCCATCAGAAGAGACCCATCAGAAGAGACCCATCAGAAGAGACCCCATCAGAAGCGACCCATCAGAAGCGACCCATCAGAAGAGACCCATCAGAAGAGACCCATCAGAAGAGACCCATCAGAAGAGGCGGGAAAGTGGCGACTGCCCACCGCGTCGCTACCTCTCACTGGGAATAACGCCCACCGTCCATCCCACCGCTTTATTTGCATATTTTATGCATTAGGCCCACCACTCTCAGAGTCCTGTCCTCCCAACCCTCCCCCACTCCCACGGACCATCCCTATCCTACCCCATACGAACCTTCCTATCCATTCACACACCTCTCCCCCCACCCCCCCACACACACACAGACAAAAGCACACCGCACCACATACATCTTCCACCCCTCCCAACCCTGCCCACCACACACCTGAGCCATATACCCCCCTCCCACACCTACCACACACCTGCCTTTGAGTCCTAGGCATTTCCACGAAGAATTCAACGGCTTATCCTGCTGCGGGCGGCAGGGTAGACGATAACAGCAGGGAATAAGATAGCAGGGAATAAGATGATAGCGGAGATGGCTGCGCCAGCGACAGAAGTGACAGCAGGGGACAGAGGTGACGGCAGGGGACAGAGGTGACGGCAGGGGACAGAGGTGACGGCAGGGGACAGAGGTGACGGCAGGGGACAGAGGTGGCAGCAGGGGACAGAGGTGACAGCAGGGGACAGAGGTGACGGCAGGGGACAGAGGTGACAGCAGGGGACAGAGGTGACGGCAGGGGACAGAGGTGACGGCAGGGGACAGAGGTGGCAGCAGGGGACAGAGGTGACAGCAGGGGACAGAGGTGACGGCAGGGGACAGAGGTGACGGCAGGGGACAGAGGTGACGGCAGGGGACAGAGGTGACGGCAGGGGACAGAGGTGGCAGCAGGGGACAGAGGTGACAGCAGGGGACAGAGGTGACGGCAGGGGACAGAGGTGACAGCAGGGGACAGAGGTGACGGCAGGGGACAGAGGTGACGGCAGGGGACAGAGGTGGCAGCAGGGGACAGAGGTGACAGCAGGGGACAGAGGTGACGGCAGGGGACAGAGGTGACGGCAGGGGACAGAGGTGACGGCAGGGGACAGAGGTGGCAGCAGGGGACAGAGGTGACAGCAGGGGACAGAGGTGACGGCAGGGGACAGAGGTGGCAGCAGGGGACAGGGGACAGGGGAACGTCCCTCTGTCAACCCGTAACAGAGAAGCACAGAAAAATTCCTGGAAATGCCATTCGCTCCACAAAAGGTTAATGACTGCTTCAGGCATCGTAGCTTTTGTTTACTGTCTGTTGGCTTTTGTTTACTGTCTTACGGCTTTTGTCTACTGTCTTATGGCTTTTGTTTACTGTCTTATGGCTTTTGTTTACTGTCTGTTGGCTTTTGTTTACTGTCTTATGGCTTTTGTTTACTGTCTTACGGCTTTTGTCTACTGTCTTATGGCTTTTGTTTACTGTCTTATGGCTTTTGTTTACTGTCTTATGGCTTTTGTTTACTGTCTTATGGCTTTTGTTTACTGTCTTATGGCTTTTGTTTACTGTCTTATGGCTTTTGTTTACTGTCTTATGGCTTTTGTTTACTGTCTTATGGCTTTTGTTTACTGTCTTATGGCTTTTGTTTACTGTCTTATGGCTTTTGTTTACTGTCTTATGGCTTTTGTTTACTGTCTGTTGGCTTTTGTTTACTGTCTTATGGCTATTTTTACTGTCTTATGGCTTTTGTTTACTGTCTAATGGCTTTTGTTTACTGTCTTATGGCTTTTGTTTACTGTCTCATGGCTTTTGTTTACTGTCTAATGGCTATTTTACATTCTACGTAAATACCTTCTATCGTTTGGAGGATCAAGAAACGCTATATCACTTAATCTTTCCATTTTAAGTATTGGACGACTTGTCTATAATGTGATATCTTTATTGATATAAACCTGGAGCCAGATTCACGAAGCAGTTACGCAAGCATTTACGAACCTGGGGCCAGATTCACGAAGTAGTTACGCAAGCATTTACGAACCTGGGGCCAGATTCACGAAGCAGTTACGAAAGCACTTACGAACCTGGGGCCAGATTCACGAAGCAGTTACGCAAGCACTTACGAACCTGGGGCCAGATTCACGAAGCAGTTACGAAAGCACTTACGAACCTGGGGCCAGATTCACGAAATAGTTACGCAAGCATTTACGAACCTGGGGCCAGATTCACGAAGTAGTTACGCAAGCATTTACGAACCTGGGGCCAGATTCACGAAGTAGTTACGCAAGCACTTACGAACCTGGGGCCAGATTCACGAAGTAGTTACGCAAGCATTTACGAACCTGGGGCCAGATTCACGAAGTAGTTACGCAAGCATTTACGAACCTGGGGCCAGATTCACGAAGTAGTTACGCAAGCACTTACGAACCTGGGGCCAGATTCACGAAGTAGTTACGCAAGCATTTACGAACCTGGGGCCAGATTCACGAAGCAGTTACGCAAACATTTACGAACCTGGGGCCAGATTCACGAAGTAGTTACGCAAGCATTTACGAACCTGAGGCCAGATTCACGAAGTAGTTACGCAAGCATTTACGAACCTGGGGCCAGATTCACGAAGTAGTTACGCAAGCATTTACGAACCTGGGGCCAGATTCACGAAGTAGTTACGCAAGCACTTACGAACCTGGGGCCAGATTCACGAAGTAGTTACGCAAGCATTTACGAACCTGGGGCCAGATTCACGAAGTAGTTACGCAAGCACTTACGAACCTGGGGCCAGATTCACGAAGCAGTATTCTTGTACAGCCACTAGTAAGCGTAGCGTTTTGGGCAGGTCCTTAATCCTACTTTTCACCGGAATACGGTGAATAAGTTGAATAATTTTCACCTTAAACAGAGGCTACAGTTAAGGATTGGCGCCTCAGTAAATTCTCCCCGGCCAGGATACGAACCCATGACAAAGCGCTCGCGGAACGCCAGGCGAGTGTCTCACCACTACGCCATGGAGACGTGTTAAGATACACGTCTGAGATGACCCTATCAGAGCTACGATCTACGAAGACGTTGAGAAATAGTATTCTGCCTCACTTTTCTTCACGGTTTTAAAATCATTTCTTACCATCTTAAATTCTAGACCTAAGATCACCATTTGTTTCTTCTAAGACGGCGTTCACATGTTTTTATAACTGTTGTGTTTCTTATAATAATTTTAAAATTTTCATGTGGCTTATAGGTTTGGGGTAGCAAGCCGTCCTCTTAAAAATGTAGCTTTTGGGTCGTATGCACGCTATGGCCAAATTTGGACGTAATATGAAATGAAATCGGCTCACGAAAGTTACCTACTGTCCCGTTTTCTGTTTGAGTCGTCCGGTCTACTCGGAAAGGTTAGAAGAGGAAACTTTCAATTAACGTTTTTCATAACGTTTTGAAACTTTATGAGAATTTCCTGCCCACCTAACCTATCAGAGGACCCTTAACTGTTGTTGAAAAAGATGTTTTTCAGCTCTGAGGTCGAGGGGCTCTGTGGTTGAGGGGCTCTGTGGTCTAGAGGGCTCTGTGGTTGAGGGGCTCTGTGGTTGAGGGGCTCTGTGGTTGAGGGGCTCTGTAGTCAAGAAGCTCTGTAGTCAAGGAGCTCTGTGGTCAAGGAGCTCTGTAGTCAAGGAGCTCTGTAGTCAAGGAGCTCTGTAGTCAAGGAGCTCTGTGGTCAAGGAGCTCTGTGGTCAAGGAGCTCTGTGGTCAAGGAGCTCTGTGGTCAAGGAGCTCTGTGGTCAAGGAGCTCTGTGGTCAAGGAGCTCTGTGGTCAAGGGACTCTGTGGTCGAGGAGCTCTGTGGTCAAGGGACTCTGTGGTCGAGGGGCTCTGTGGTCGAGGAGCTCTGTGGTCGAGGGGCTCTGTGGTCGAGGGGCTCTGTGGTCGAGGGGCTCTGTGGTCGAGGGGCTCTGTGGTCGAGGGGCTCTGTAGTCAAGGAGCTCTGTACTCTACGAGCTCTGTACTCTAGGAGCTCTGCACTCTAGGAGCACAGTTCACAGTCGTGTATAACACCATTAAAAGCGCCACATGTAAACTTAAAAAGGAAAAAAATCAGTAGCGTATGCAACACTGTTGCCAAACCTCAACTTGCAAAAGGGAAAAAAATAGCAAAGGGCAAAGACACGACTTAAGAAAACTTCCTAAATGACCCCAAACGAGGCGAAGAAAGAACAGCGAAAAATGATATATTTTGCACAAACGTAATAAGAGAGTTTTGTAAAGATAGATATCTTCGTATCTCTATCTTCCTTATCTCTATTTCCGTGTACCTATTTCCATGTCTGTGTCTCTCCATCTTCCTATCTCTATTACTTTGTCTCAAAATGCATTCTATTTTGCTCTGATGAAGGCGAATTCAACCGAAAACGCATTTAGCATTCTCTATTTTTCACATGTTTTTTCAGCATATATATATATATATATATATATATATATATATATATATATATATATACAATTGACGATCACAAAACACTGATCATTTTATGCGGAAAATCCACAGAGAAATATGAAAATGACAAAGGCTTTAACAGGCCGAAACGTTCACTTTCTTTCAGATTTCTATGTGGATTTTCCGCATATATATATATATATATATATATATATTATATATATATATATATATATATATATATATATATATATATATATATATATATATATATAAACTATCAAACCTGGGCATGATTTAGCAGCCTAAGAATGTATATTCTCATTAAGGTCTTTTGAACAGGCGAGAGCCGAATGAATTTTGGCCAAAGATAAATTAGACTCCTGAATCTAGTAGTCTCACGAGACGTCCCACTAACCGGACAAGAAAGGCGTTCTCTCACTTGTCGATGGATCCCAAGTTAGCCAAGAGCCTATTTGTTCGTCAGGTGAATGGTCGTCGGGTCCCGCTTCGAGGCACTCACTTTAGATTCTCCTTGTCTGGGGGGACATTCTGCAAGACGGCTTTTCGGCTGTTCATTGGTCGTTTCTGGCTGCACCCGCGACGCTGGCTAGTAAGATGATTGGCCTTTGGAGATAGAGGTCCTGGTACGACCAGTCAGGGGCTGGCGTTCTAGTACGACCAGACACACAAGATTACTCCCAGTACTGTTTATGTAAGATACTGACACTGATATAAGATATATCAGTGTGTATAAGATATAAGATAAGATATTCAGTACTGATGATACATGATCACCACATACAAAATTCTCAGGGGAATTGATAGGATAAACACAAAATATTTAGCTCGAGATGTAAGCGAACAAGGGGACACAGGTGGAGACTGAGTGCCCACATGAGCCACAGGGACGTTAGAAATAACTTTTTCAGTGTCAGAGTAGTTAACAGATGGAATGCATTAGGCAGTGATGTGGCGGAGGCTGACTCCATACACAGTTTCAAGTGTAGATATGATAGATCCCAATAGGCTCAGGAACCTGTACACCTGTTGATTGACAGTTGAGAGGCGGGACCAAAGAGCCAAAGCTCAACCCCCGGAAACACAACTAGGTGAATACAACTAGGTCCACACACACACACACACACACACACACACACACACACACACACACACACACACACACACACACACAAACTCACACACACACACAGACACACACAGACACACACACACACACACACACACACACACACACACACACACACACACACACACACACACACAAACTCACACACACACACACACACACACACACACACACACACACACACACACACACACACACACACACACACAAACTCACACACACACACAGACACACACAGACACACACACACACACACACACACACACACACATACACATACACATACACACACACACACACACACACACTCACACTCACACACACACACAGACACACACACACACACACACACACACACACACACACACACACACACACACACACACACAAACTCACACACACACACAGACACACACACACACAAACTCACACACACACACACACACACACACACACACACACACACACACACACACACAAACTCACACACACACACACACACACACACACACACACACACACATACACACAAACTCACACACACACACACACACACCAAAGCAAATAAAGAAAACAAAGATGAACCTTAAGATCACACAAACAATAAATTACAGGTAAGACAAGCACTTGAGCCAAGCACAGAACCTTCCAAGAAGGCGCCGCCCCAGGGGGGATACGAACCCTGCACCCCTTGTTCCCAGAGATGGGGTCGTGATTTGACTCTCAGGTGTCAAGTAATTACCAGACAAGACAAAGAACAAAGGAGTTATTCCCAGTTCTGGGGAGTGGAATTCACAACATCTGGGCGGTTTGACTTCAGAATTTAAGGTTTTATTTGTCTTAAAAAGCATGTTTACAAGGATGTTGTAGTTGCTGTTGTAGATACAAGAGTCCGCTCTACACCCCTGGTGCCTAGTGTAGCCGCTCTACACCCCTGGTGCAGCCACCAGTAGAGGCATCACCCACCTCTACAACTGGCGTACCCCAACACACTAGAGGAAAGAAAACCCACGCATGAAAATAATGAGTGTACGCATTTTAATCCACCAACAGACGAGCGTAACACTACGTATAGCGTATATAACATCCCTAAGTGGTGAATTAACATAAAATCCCGGTGTGGGGGTGTTGTGGGCGATAAGGGGGTCGCGAGAGACGCAGTGGGGAGAGGAAAGAGTGTGTGTGTGGCGGGTAAAACAGCTCATCCCCTCCGGTTTAACAGCCCCCCCCATAACCGTGAGAAAAAACCATCGCCCACGCACACACATCCGCAGTGGTGTCGATAGTAATGATTCATTGTCAAGATTACAATCACACACACATGCCAAGCCGTCCGCAATGTCAACAAAGGGGAGGCTGTTGACAATGCGGCCAAATTGGACTCTTGCCAGTCTTCCTCCCTTCTTGACTGTAGCCCTGACGCCGTAATGTGACGCAGGAAACTGATACACGATGTCAAGCCACGTTGGCATGTCATACATTGTCATACATTAACAGAAAAATACATTTGTAGCTGTCAGTGTGCTGTTGTGCGAGCAGTTGCCAGAGTTGACGTTCAAAGTAATATTTATTAATCAAATTAGTGCCTGTAATTACTGGATAATTCTTAATATGTTTTAAAACGACACTGAAAGGAAAAATAAATATTCTCAAGAGGAATTAAACATGTTGAGAGCTAACATAACATAGGCCAAAGTTCATTCAGAGGATAGAATACTACACCGTTTGGCAATGTTGGTGTTGAGGCAATTTTGGCGGGAAGAGGAAAGTTGTTGACGCAATTTTGGCGGGAAGAAGCAAGCTGTTGAAGCAATTTTGGCGGGAAGAGGAAAGTTGTTGACGCAATTTTGGCGGGAAGAAGTAATTTTGGCGGGAAGAAGCAAGCTATTGAGGCAATTTTGGCGGGAAGAGGAAAGTTGTTGACACAATTTTGGCGGGAAGAGGAAAGTTGTTGACGCAATTTTGGCGGGAAGAAGCAAGCTGTTGAAGCAATTTTGGCGGGAAAAAGCAAGCTGTCGAGGCAATTTTGGCGGGAAGCAGCAAGGTATTCCAGCAGTACTGAATAACGATGATCTGTCCCCCCCCCCGTACCACCACCTCCTAACAACTCTAAAACATGCCTACGAGTGACATGCCGGGTGACTTAACTAACTCGCTTCCCCTTCACCAACGCCTCTCGAGGCGCGGCCGGCAAAATTGAACCTTCTTGACCGCGGAACGAGTAAAAGTGTGCAGAAACGATGAATGCACTCATGGTAATTACACTCTGGTAATCACCTAGTTCACGCTTGTAACTCAGGCGGATGACGAGGGTAGAGTAGAGCGCATTAACATACCGCCCGTGAAGGGTTCGTTGGAGTGTAGAGGATATCTACTTGAGGCTAGATCTACTATATCTACTAGATCTACTAGATCTACTAACCATCTCTAGTACCGTCATTAACGGTAAGTTGATCCTTAACAATAGCCTAGCCTTCCACGTTACTAGTACTCTACGTTAGTACTCCACATTAGGTATCTAAGTTAGCCTGACGGCTGAGTGGACAGCGCTCGGGATTCGTAGTCCTGAGTTTCCGGGTTCGATCCCCGGTGGAGGCGGAAACAAATGGGGCAGAGTTTCTTTGACGCTGATGGGCCTGTTCAGCTAGCAGTAAATAGGTACCTGGGTGTTAGACAGCTGCTACGGGCTGCTTCCTGGGGGTGTGTAACAAAAAGGAGGCCTGGTCGAGGACCGGGCCGCGGGGTCGCTAAGCCCCGAAATCATCTCAAGATAACCTCAAGAAACCTCAAGATAACCTCAAGACTAAGAGAGAGAGAGAGAGAGAGAGAGAGAGAGAGAGAGAGAGAGAGAGAGAGAGAGAGAGAGAGAGAGAGAGAGAGAGAGAGACAGAGAGAGAGAGACAGAGAGAGAGAGAGACAGAGAGAAACAGAGAGAGAGACAGAGAGAGACAGAGAGAAACAGAGAGAGAGAGAGACAGAGAGAGAGAGAGAGAGACAGAGAGAGAGAGAGAGAGAGCCACAGAGCCACAGAGACAGCAGCGGTCATACCAATAAACAGATCAAATAACGACCCTCTAGCCTAATACACCATTGGTATGTATACCGGAGCGAGCATTAACGTGTTGAGGGAGTCAGATACGCATGTATTAGAGCCCATTTGTACCCTAGAGCCGCTCGCCTCTATATTTATGGGATAAAGGAGCAGGGGCGCCAGCAATGACAAGTAGAGCGCGCTAAGAGCCTCCTCTTGAAGAGCGGAAGCTCTTGACTAGTAAGCTCTTTCTCGCATCTACAAGAGCTGCCTCTAACGTGTGATATACATGGGTTATCTTGAGGTTATCTTGAGATGATTTCGGGGCTTTAGTGTCCCCGCGGCCCGGTCCTCGACCAGGCCTCCACCCCCAGGAAGCAGCCCGTGACAGCTGACTAACACCCAGGTACCTATTGTACTGGTACGTAACAGGGGCATAGGGTGAAAGAAACTCTGCCCATTGTTTCTCGCCGGCGCCTGGGATCGAACCCAGGACCACAGGATCACAAGTCCAGCGTGCTGTCTGCTCGACCGACCGGCTCCCCAGTAAACATGTATACATGGGTATACATAGATGCTGAACAAATCCACAAGGGGCCGTGACAAGGATTCGAACCTGCGTCCGAGAGCATCCCAGACGCTGCCTTAATCGACTGAGTGTCCTCACCTTACCTGGTTGATCTCGTATGTTCGAGGGTTGAGCCCAAGCTCTAGAGACCCGCCTCTCAACCGGCGTATAGGTTCCAGTGCCTTGTATGCAGTCATATCTACATTTAAAACTATGTATGGAGGCTGTCACCATCCCTTCACTTGCCAGTACAGCCCAAATGATATATGTACTACTATATCTAACCACTTGGGGTGGACGGTAGAGCGACGGTCTCGCTTAATGCAGGTCGGCGTTCAATCCCCGACCGTCCAAGTGGTTATATATAAATAAAAAGGCAAAATAAAAAGATAGAGCCAGAGAGACAAAAACAGAGACAGAGATAGTGAGAGTGAGATAGTGTGCCAGAGAATGAGAGATAGTGTGAGAGAGTGAAATAGATAGTGACAATGAGACAGATGCGAATATACAGATAGATTAATAGACAGCCAGAGGGAAGACCCTGGAAATGCTAGCTACCCTCCATAGTCTATCAGAGAATATGTGTCTACCTATTCAACATTGCAGGGGGACTGGTCTGGGGTACAGGACGAACATAGACGGATCAATATAGACATAACTTTAATATCATATATTGAATATATGATATATATGATATATTAGTCTTGTATATATAATAATCAGTATATATCAGTCTTTAACACTGCCCTCCTCTATCTGTGATATTACCATCAAGTCTAAATTGAAATGGCATATGCGTTTTCCGTAGAGTTTTATGAACATTTTCCATACTGGAAGTATCACTAAGTTGAGCCAGACCCTGGCCTCTCTTGGCATGGTGGTGGGTTATCATGGTAGCAGGTTATCATAGTAGCGGGTTATCATGGTAGCAGGCTATCATGGTAGCAGGTTATCATAGTAGCGGGTTATCATGGTAGCGGGTTATCATGGCAGCAGGTTATCATGGTAGCAGGTTACCATGGTAGCAGGTTATCATGATAGCAGGTTATCATGGTACCAGGTTATCATAGTAGCAGGTTATCATGGTAGCGGGTTATCATGGCAGCAGGTTATCATGGTAGCAGGTTATCATGGTAGCAGGTTATCATGATAGCAGGTTATCATGGCAGCAGGTTATCATGGTAGCAGGTTATCATGGTAGCGGGTTATCATGGCAGCAGGTTATCATGGTAGCAGGTTACCATGGTAGCAGGTTATCATGATAGCAGGTTATCATGGCAGCAGGTTATCATAGTGGGTTGTAGGGTGTCAAGCCTTGACATGGGGCAAGCGTGGGGTCAGCCAGCCCCAACCCCTCACCGTAGGGGGCGAGCGAGCAGACACACAATACATCTTGCATCATGACAGGTCTGCTGGCTGGGGAAGTCGTTGACACCACAATGAAACCGCATTCCTGATGGCCCCTGTTACCCGTCAACAAGGGCCCCGACTCGCTGCTGCACTCCATAACCTCACGCTGTTGTAAAGTGCACTTGCACGCTGATTGCTGCACGCAATACACTCTGGGATCACTCTATGCACTCAAACTGGTGATAGGAGGACTCCCCCCAGGTCCCAGCACTACCTGTAAGGACTAAGTCCCAAAATCAACAAATAATACACCTTTGGAGAAATCTCTGCAGATAACTGAGTTTGGGAAGTAGTTAACCATGCAGCGATCTGACTCTTGCCTGTAATCACGACACACACACCAAACATTAACCGAGCATAAACACTAGTTGCTTTTTGCTTGTATTTGCAACTTGACACATATACAGGGAATTCAAATATGGTTCCCATTCGTGTCTGTCGTAATTTTGGAGTTGTAGTGTTGTATTCGTGTAGTGGGGTGTTGTATGCGTGGTGGAAGGAGATAGGTCACTAGGTCAAGCGATAAACACAAGAAACCTTAACATTAGCGAGACAAAAGACAATCGATCTGTTTGTTTACATTCCTGAACGTAAACAAAATCATTGCCATTGGTCATCGAGTAATCAAAATTACCCGCTTCACCAATCGTTACAATCATGTCTAATCAATTGCATTGTGTTGTCAACTGACCAATTACCAATCAAGCCTTTAATCTATATGTTTACAAGCTTACTGTTCGTCTAATCTCTTCTGATTCATGGTAATTAACGTTCTGAGTGCCCCTGTACGCTAACAGCCCAATTAGACGCTGGAGTTACAAGCTTCCCAGGAAATTGTCTCAGGTATTGGGTCAGGGGATTCGTCAGGTATTGTCTCAGGTGTTTGAGTGGACGGAAGGTGTTGGTAAGTCTTTGACCACCCGAGGTCAGAGGTCACAGTAACTGTGTGTGTGTGTGTGTGTGTGTGTGTGTGTGTGTGTGTGTGTGTGTGTGTGTGTGTGTGTGTGTGTGTGTGTGTGTGTGTGTGTATGTGTGTGTGTGTGTACCACCCACACTGTACTGTGTATTCACCTAGTTGTATCACCTAGTTGAGCTTGCGGGGGTTGAGCTTAGCTCTTTCGGCCCGCCTCTCAACTGTCAATCAATCAACTATGTCCGATCAAAACTTAGATGCACTTGAAATCAAGTTAGGCTACCATATAACACAGTTGGATCTAACTTAATCCTCCTGCTAGCATTAGTTTAACTCGGGACTTAATCA
Organism: Procambarus clarkii; assembly: GCF_040958095.1. Classification (NCBI taxonomy): domain Eukaryota; kingdom Metazoa; phylum Arthropoda; class Malacostraca; order Decapoda; family Cambaridae; genus Procambarus; species Procambarus clarkii. The sequence goes on along the minus strand of NC_091222.1, from coordinate 25,893,645 downwards.
AGTTTATTCCTAATGGAATCAAATAATAAGTTCATCAAACAAGTGTGTTTCCAGAGTATGAGTTTAGATGAGCTGATGTAGAGCAATAGCGTTGATGAGTTTACATTTTCATTGGGAATATCAAAGATATTTTTAATGAACTGTAAAATATTAGTTTTAAGGGAGGATAGAGAGAGAGAGAGAGAGAGAGAGAGAGAGAGAGAGAGAGAGAGAGAGAGAGAGAGAGAGAGAGAGAGAGAGAGAGAGAGAGAGAGAGAGAGAGAGAGAGAGAGAGAGAGAGAGAGAGAGAGAGAGAGAGAGAGAGAGAGAGAGAGAGAGAGAGAGAGAGGACAGAGAGAGAGAGGACAGAGAGAGAGAGAGAGAGAGAGAGAGAGAGAGGACAGAGAGAGAGAGGACAGAGAGAGAGAGAGAGAGAGAGAGAGAGAGAGAGAGAGAGAGAGAGAGAGAGAGAGAGAGAGAGAGAGAGAGAGAGAGAGAGAGAGAGAGAGAGAGGACAGAGAGAGAGAGGACAGAGAGAGAGAGAGAGAGAGAGAGAGAGAGAGAGAGAGAGAGAGAGAGAGAGAGAGAGAGAGAGAGAGAGAGAGAGAGAGAGAGAGAGAGAGAGACAGAGAGACAGAGAGAGAGAGAGAGACAGAGAGAGAGAGAGAGACAGAGAGAGAGAGAGAGAGAGAGACAAAGATACAGAGACAAAAGATACATAAAGAGAGAGTGAGATAGAGACAGAAAGTTACTCCAACATAAAAGGTGCTCAATAGTAAATAACCATTGAGCCAATCTTGAAGAACACTACAGACAGACAACATAGGCCAACAAGTCACGGACCAACCCGTCATTCACCTGTCACTCACAGACAGTGCCAATCACCGGCCATCTCTCCCCAATCCGCCACGAGAGACTTGCCAATCATTAACCATTGCATCACCCGCTACAGGAACCGATAACTCAACCCTTTCGCCTCTACTCCCTATGACCCGAGCCCCACGACTCCGGGGCCAGTCGCACGCTTCATCGACAGAAATTGCTGGAAAATCTCCGCCAAGGAGGATAAGCCAAGATCAACACGATGGGTCAAGGGGCCAGGCATGATCTGACCTGCCCTTATGATGAGTAATTGCGTTGATTATATCGTGTATCATCAATTGGCCGAGAGTCTAAAATCCCCGATCATCAAAAGTTTCCAATTCTTCAGCAGACAACAAAAATATTTATTCCGGGAATTGAATGGGTGATTGTCTGAGACAACTCTGTCTCAGGCACAGCCGAGGATATCTTTAAGAGGCTGTGGTGGGTATGTGGGCCTGCGGGCCGCTCCAAGCAACAGCCTGGTGGACCAAGCTCTCACAAGTCAAGCCTGGCCTCGGGCCGCCCCAAGCAACAGCCTGGTGGACCAAGCTCTCACAAGTCAAGCCTGGCCTCGGGCCGCCCCAAGCAACAGCCTGGTGGACCAAACTCTCACGTCAAGCCTGGCCTGCGGGCCGCTCCAAGCAACAGCCTGGTGGACCAAACTCTCACAAGTCAAGCCTGGCCTCGGGCCGCTCCAAGCAACAGCCTGGTGGACCAAACTCTCACAAGTCAAGCCTGGCCTGCGGGCCGCTCCAAGCAACAGCCTGGTGGACCAAGCTCTCACAAGTCAAGCCTGGCCTCGGGCCGCTCCAAGCAACAGCCTGGTGGACCAAACTCTCACAAGTCAAGCCTGGCCTGCGGGCCGCTCCAAGCAACAGTCTGGTGGACCAAACTCTCACAAGTCAAGCCTGGCCTGCGGGCCGCTCCAAGCAACAGCCTGGTGGACCAAGCTCTCACAAGTCAAGCCTGGCCTCGGGCCGCTCCAAGCAACAGCCTGGTGGACCAAGCTCTCACAAGTCAAGCCTGGCCTGCGGGCCGCTCCAAGCAACAGCCTGGTGGACCAAACTCTCACAAGTCAACCCTGGCCTCGGGCCGCTCCAAGCTACACACATGCATTTTCATTCCAAGTTCCTCGTCTCCTGTAGTGTGTCGCTATCTCCCGAACTTTCCAAACTGCTTTCAGGAACTTTCAGTGCAAAAGAACTTTCAGTTCGCAAGACCTTAGGAGTTACAGCAGTTGAGCCTTTCTCATTGTTCTATCTCTTTCTCTCCCTCACTTTCCCTCTCTTTCTCACTTTCTCTGACACCCACTTTCTCCCTTTCTCATTGACTCTCTCTCCCTCCCACACCTGCTCAATACTATCTCGGTCTTAACTACAAGTTAGAATCTAAATGCTAATTTCCACTTAACCATATTTGTATAAAGTCAACAGTCTAGATGTAACTAATCTTGCTGACTAGCTGACCTTAAAGTCAGCGCAGCGATATGCTCTCCTTTGGGTACTGACACCCTGCTGGGAGTCGAACCCAATCACCTAAGCTGTATCGAACTACGTCGACATGCGACATATTGGCGGACTACTTGTTCCAGCGTCTCAGAATTATCCCATAAGGACGGTCTTAACGCTGTCCCTTTCACTGAGGACTCCGGCGGGGTTGTGAATACTAATCCAGAAGTTCAAGATGGTGATGGATACCCGTGACACATCACCATACAGGCTACACATCACCATATAAGCTACACATCACCATATAAGCTACACATCACCATACAGGCTACACATCACCATACAGGCTACACATCACCATACAGGCTACACATCACCATATAAGCTACACATCACCATATAAGCTACACATCACCATATAAGCTACATAGTTAACCCCAAACATACAAGGAACTCAACCCACAATACACATTAACCCTTAGAGTGCGCAACACCAGAAAATGCTACACATCCACGAACTACCACTTTGAAGACACTCTGAGAGTCCCTGAAGTGCGTTCCTCACCTTACGTTGACTGTCCGTGTTCTGACATGGTCACTTCGGGGCTTTTAGTGTCCCCGCGGCCCGGTCCTCGACCAGACCTCCATCCCCAGGAAGCAGCCCGTGACAGCTGACTAACACCCGGGTACCTATTTTACTGCTAGGTAACAGGGGCATAGGGTGAAATAAACTCTGCCCATTGTTTCTCGCCGGCGCCCGGGATCGAACCTGGACCACAGGATCACAAGTCCAGCGTGCTGTCCGCTCGGCCGACCGGCTCCCCGGTGGCTTTACAAGATTGTGAATACTATGCTATGTATCCTCTCAGACCCAATGTACCTTCTTGTATATAAATAAAATAAATAAATAAAGTATGTGTTTATGCCTTTATTCTGGCCAACGAGACGACGAACCAACACAAACAGTTGCCTGGAACAGAATTAAAAATTCTAAGCCTAACAGGGGGGGGGTCACTAATAATATATTACATCTCATATAACACATACCAAATTTAATAAAAAAAATTGTGTTTACTTATTAAATGATCTGGATAAGTAAATAAGTAAATTTATTAAATTTAATAAGTTAATGAATCTGGCCCCAGGTTCGTAAGTGCTTGCGTAACTGCTTCGTGAATCTGGCCCCTGGTTCGTAAGTGCTTGCGTAACTGCTTCGTGAATCTAGCCCCAGGTTCGTAAGTGCTTGCGTAACTGCTTCGTGAATCTGGCCCCAGGTTCGTAAGTGCTTGCGTAACTGCTTCGTGAATCTAGCCCCAGGTTCGTAAGTGCTTGCGTAACTGCTTCGTGAATCTGGCCCCAGGTTCGTAAGTGCTTGCGTAACTGCTTCGTGAATCTAGCCCCAGGTTCGTAAGTGCTTGCGTAACTGCTTCGTGAATCTAGCCCCAGGTTCGTAAGTGCTTGCGTAACTGCTTCGTGAATCTGGCCCCAGGTTCGTAAGTGCTTGCGTAACTGCTTCGTGAATCTAGCCCCAGGTTCGTAAGTGCTTGCGTAACTGCTTCGTGAATCTGGCCCCAGGTTCGTAAGTGCTTGCGTAACTGCTTCGTGAATCTGGCCCCAGGTTCGTAAGTGCTTGCGTAACTGCTTCGTGAATCTGGCCCCAGGTTCGTAAGTGCTTGCGTAACTGCTTCGTGAATCTAGCCCCAGGTTCGTAAGTGCTTGCGTAACTGCTTCGTGAATCTGGCCCCAGGTTCGTAAGTGCTTGCGTAACTGCTTCGTGAATCTGGCCCCAGGTTCGTAAGTGCTTGCGTAACTGCTTCGTGAATCTGGCCCCAGGTTCGTAAGTGCTTGCGTAACTGCTTCGTGAATCTGGCCCCAGGTTCGTAAGTGCTTGCGTAACTGCTTCGTGAATCTGGCCCCAGGTTCGTAAGTGCTTGCGTAACTGCTTCGTGACTCTAGCCCCAGGTTCGTAAGTGCTTCCGTAACTGCTTCGTGAATCTGGCCCCAGGTTCGTAAGTGCTTGCGTAACTGCTTCGTGAATCTAGCCCCAGGTTCGTAAGTGCTTGCGTAACTGCTTCGTGAATCTAGCCCCAGGTTCGTAAGTGCTTGCGTAACTGCTTCGTGAATCTAGCCCCAGGTTCGTAAGTGCTTGCGTAACTGCTTCGTGAATCTGGCCCCAGGTTCGTAAGTGCTTGCGTAACTGCTTCGTAACTAATTTATTAAATAATCTGTGATTGAATTTTATTATGTTTTAAGCGACAATAAAGGTTCGCTTTTATTACCATAAATAAGGGGAAAGCGCTAAGCCATTACTATTATATATGGCTTGCCAATTACCCCTTATTTATAATAATTGCGACCATTTATTGTCTCGTAAAGGGTCGTTAATGGTTCCTATTTACACCAAAAAATATAGCATGAGACATGATCCTTGTATTCAAGATCTTAAGAAATCTTTGAAAATTACTTAACAAAAAGTAATCACTACTTAAAAGCCACATAATCTATCCTGGTAACACAGGATATTATTATTAATACATTTAATACAACCAAAAGTAGTTACAGTGGATAGGTAGGTAATTAGTAAATTGGTAATTATTTAAAAAAAATGGGTTAAATTCCCTGGAAACACAAACCGAAACTGTCTTTATTTTCCGCTTGTTACAACTTGTAATAAAGTTGTTACATCTTGGCTTAACGTGTTTATGACGTATTAGAACGTTGTTACAACTTGCTATATTGGTTGTTATAACTGGTTAGGTGTTAAAACTTGCTCGAACGTTGTACCAACGTCGTAGTTTCGGTGTGTGGCGGGAAGCCACCTGGGGATATCTATCGGGAATATCTATCGGGAATATCTATCGGGAATATCTATCGGGGATATCTATCGGGAATATCTATCGGGAATATCTATCGGGAATATCTATCGGGAATATCTATCGGGAATATCTATCGGGAATATCTATCGGGAATATCTATCGGGAATATGTATCGGGAATATCTATCGGGAATATCTATCGGGAATATCTATCGGGAATATCTATCGGGAATATCTATCGGGAATATCTATCGGGAATATCTATCGTCTCTACTCGACTGTTTATACACCACAAGGACTTGAAATATGAGAAGTGTGTGTTGATTTGTCGCGCCTCACTGCACCTCCTTGTTAACTTCTTCAACTCCGTCGTAAGAAAATTGTGAGTGTGAGAATTGTGAGAATAAAAAGAAAAAAATCTTTGAGTGAGTGTGAAGTGTGAGTGTGAGAAAATTGTGAGTGTAAGAATTGTGAGAATAAAAAGAAAAAAATCTTTCCTGTGTAAGTAATTATACATTATCACTAATTATATGTTAAGATAGAGACAACTTATGCATTGTGGAAGAGCGCCGAGCTCCGCTAATCGATGTAATATGATTTTTTAGCAGTGTATTTATAAGCAACCAAATTCACTTACATAATAAGTGAATAATAATTTAATAATAATAATAATTAATTTAATTTAATTTAATTTAATTTAATTTATTTTAGTAATAATAATTTATTTAGGAAACGTACATAGTTACAGAGTTACAGTACAAACATTGTGTTTGATTTAAAGATAAGAGGTAGTACATACAATACCTATCTTGAGGTTATCTTGAGATGATTTCGGGGCTTTAGTGTCCCCGCGGCCCGGTCCTAGACCAGGCCTCCACCCCCAAGAAGCAGCCCGTGATAGCTGACTAACTCCCAGGTACCTATTTACTGCTAGGTAACAGGGGCATTCAGGATGAAAGAAACTTTGCCCATTTGTTTCTGCCTCGTGCGGGAATCGAACCTGCGCCACAGAATTACGAGTCCTGCGCGCTATCCACCAGGCTACGAGGCTACGAGGCCTACCTAAAGCCACTAGTACGCGTAGCGTTTCGTTCCGGCCGAATCTAAGTCTAAGTTACTTGTCAAACAATCTAGTGATTCTACGTCAATTATGCTACTTGGTAATGTTCTGTAAGGTACTGGTGGGCATCTATCCCCAGCTGCCCATCAACGAGTTTGGTCCACCAGGCTGTTGCTTGGAGCGGCCCGCAGGCCAGGCTTGACTTGTGAGAGCTTGGTCCACCAGGCTGTTGCTTGGAGCGGCCCGCAGGCCCACATATACCTGGTTGATGGGGTTCTGGGAGTTCTTCTACTCCCCAAGCCCGGCCCGAGGCCAGGCTTGACTTGTGAGAGTTTGGTCCACCAGGCTGTTGCTTGGAGCGGCCCGCAGGCCAGGCTTGACTTGTGAGAGTTTGGTCCACCAGGCTGTTGCTTGGAGCGGCCCGCAGGCCAGGCTTGACTTGTGAGAGTTTGGTCCACCAGGCTGTTGCTTAGAGCGACCCGCAGGCCAGGCTTGACTTGTGAGAGTTTGGTCCACCAGGCTGTTGCTTGGAGCGGCCCGAGGCCAGGCTTGACTTGTGAGAGCTTGGTCCACCAGGCTGTTGCTTGGAGCGGCCCGCAGGCCAGGCTTGACTTGTGAGAGCTTGGTCCACCAGGCTGTTGCTTGGAGCGGCCCGCAGGCCAGGCTTGACTTGTGAGAGTTTGGTCCACCAGGCTGTTGCTTGGAGCGGCCCGCAGGCCCACATATACCTGGTTGATGGGGTTCTGGGAGTTCTTCTACTCCCCAAGCCCGGCCCGCAGGCCAGGCTTGACTTGTGAGAGTTTGGTCCACCAGGCTGTTGCTTGGAGCGGCCCGAGGCCAGGCTTGACTTGTGAGAGCTTGGTCCACCAGGCTGTTGCTTGGAGCGGCCCGCAGGCCAGGCTTGACTTGTGAGAGCTTGGTCCACCAGGCTGTTGCTTGGAGCGGCCCGCAGGCCCACATATACCTGCTTGATGGGGTTCTGGGAGTTCTTCTACTCCCCAAGCCCGGTCCGAGGCCAGGCTTGACTTGTGAGAGCTTGATCCACCAGGCTGTTGCTTGTAGCATACCCTACCTACATAACACCACCATCAACAAACTAATATTGTACCCACAATCCCCATCAGCCCCCACGAGGATAAGTTAGCGGACTGAGCACTGAGCATCTTAAGCGCTGAGAGAGCGCTCTCTCACCCCTGGGGTGAACGCACCGCCGGACGCAGAGACACCCCCGCAGAGTCGCGTATAATGACCCCATACAACATACACCGACGGTCAACATACAACATACACCACATACATCAATCCCCACTAAATGGCTCAAGCGGGACAAGAAGCCATGTGGATAGTATCCACAGGGACGGTAATAGCGAGGTGGATAGGTAGACTATTCCATAGCCCCCGGGCCATGTCCGACCCCAAGATACGCAGCTGTGTTGTATATATCTACTTACACATTAACATATAAAGGCAGCCAGCCAGCCACGACGTGTCGACCAGTCGCTGGATATTTTGATCGTACCTGCGGTGTTGTTCTTAAGTGCTAAGCTCAGGTGTTGGGCTCTCAGGTGTTGGGCTCTCAGGTGTTGGGTCCTGTGTTGGGTCCTGTGGTGTTGGGCTCTCAGGTGTTGGGTCCTGTGTTGGGTCCTGTGGTGTTGGGTCCTGTGGTGTTGGGTCATGTGTTGGGCCCTCAGGTGTTGGGTCCTGTGTTGGGCCCTCAGGTGTTGGGTCCTCATGTGTTGGGTCCTCAGGTGTTGGGTATAGAGCCCAATAGGCTCGGGTTAGGGTGGTGTAGGCTGAGGTTAGGGTGGTGTAGGCTCAGCTTAGGGTGGTGAAGGCTCAGGTTAGGATGCTGTAGGCTCAGGTTAGGATGCTGTAGGCTCAGGTTAGGATGCTGTAGGCTCAGGTTAGGGTGGTGTAGGCTGAGGTTAGGGTGGTGTAGGCTGAGGTTAGGGTGGTGTAGGCTCAGCTTAGGGTGGTGAAGGCTCAGGTTAGGATGCTGTAGGCTCAGGTTAGGATGCTGTAGGCTCAGGTTAGGATGCTGTAGGCTCAGGTTAGGGTGGTGTAGGCTGAGGTTAGGGTGGTATAGGCTGAGGTTAGGGTGGTGTAGGCTCAGCTTAGGGTGGTGAAGGCTCAGGTTAGGGTGGTGAAGGCTCAGGTTAGGGTGGTGAAGGCTCAGGTTAGGATGCTGTAGGCTCAGGTTAGGGTGGTGTAGGCTCAGGTTAGGGTGGTGTAGGCTCAGGTTAGGGTGGTGTAGGCTCAGGTTAGGGTGGTGAAGGCTGAGGTTAGGGTGGTGTAGGCTCAGGTTAGGGTGGTGAAGGCTGAGGTTAGGGTGGTGAAGGCTCAGGTTAGGGTGGTGTAGGCTCAGGTTAGGGTGGTGTAGGCTGAGGTTAGGGTGGTGTAGGCTCAGCTTAGGGTGGTGAAGGCGCAGGTTAGGGTGGTGAAGGCTCAGGTTAGGGTGGTGAAGGCTCAGGTTAGGATGCTGTAGGCTCAGGTTAGGGTGGTGAAGGTTCAGGTTAGGATGCTGTAGGCTCAGGTTAGGGTGGTGAAGGTTCAGGTTAGGATGGTGTAGGCTGAGGTTAGGGTGGTGTAGGCTCAGGTTAGGATGCTGTAGGCTCAGGTTAGGATGCTGTAGGCTCAGGTTAGGGTGGTGAAGGCTCAGGTTAGGGTGGTGAAGGCTCAGGTTAGGGTGGTGTAGGCTCAGGTTAGGGTGGTGTAGGCTCAGCTTAGGGTGGTGTAGGCTCAGGTTAGGATGCTGTAGGCTCAGGTTAGGATGCTGTAGGCTCAGGTTAGGGTGGTGTAGGCTCAGGTTAGGGTGGTGTAGGCTGAGGTTAGGGTGGTGTAGGCTCAGGTTAGGATGCTGTAGGTTCAGGTTAGGGTGGTGTAGGCTCAGGTTAGGGTGGTGTAGGCTGAGGTTAGGGTGGTGTAGGCTCAGGTTAGGGTGGTGTAGGCTGAGGTTAGGGTGGTGTAGGCTGAGGTTAGGGTGGTGTAGGCTCAGGTTAGGATGCTGTAGGCTCAGGTTAGGGTGGTGTAGGCTGAGGTTAGGGTGGTGTAGGCTGAGGTTAGGGTGGTGTAGGCTCAGGTTAGGGTGGTGTAGGCTGAGGTTAGGGTGGTGTAGGCTGAGGTTAGGATGCTGTAGGCTCAGGTTAGGATGCTGTAGGCTCAGGTTAGGATGCTGTAGGCTCAGGTTAGGGTGGTGTAGGCTCAGGTTAGGATGCTGTAGGCTCAGGTTAGGGTGGTGAAGGCTCAGGTTAGGATGCTGTAGGCTCAGGTTAGGATGCTGTAGGCTCAGGTTAGGGTGCTGTAGACTCAGATTAGGGTGCTATACGCTGGGCTAGGGTGATATAGCTTGAGTTAGACTACATAAAGCTAAGTACATTATAATCTCCTTTGACAATTAAGCCATCTTGTGTACGAAACGACATGTATCTATCTCTTCCCACCATTGTTTAACTAGCTAACGACTTCACAGTCTCGTTATTACCAACGATATAACGAAGTATCTCGTATAAACTACAGGCAACGCAAAAATTAAATACAATTTACAATTTACAAATGTAAATTTTTTACAATTTACGCTGGGACAAAATGCTAGTGGTGACGGGATTGCTATTATGCCCAAAGAATGTCTTCAGTCTTACTTAGTCAACCGTAAAACGGCCATCACAGCCTGGTCGGCCCACGCAGCCAAGGTCTACGAGTTTCAGGTATTTTTCATTCGTAAAATCGTTGTTTTTCCTTGGCCTGAACACGGCGCTAAAAGAGGTATTTAAGTGTGGGTTTAAAACGCCACGGAATTCTTAGATATTTCATGAGCTTGAGAGATAGAGGGGTATATGTGACTCTGTGAGTGGCTAGATTGCGTGCGTGTGTGTGAGTGTGTGTGTGTGTGTGTGTACTCAGCTAATTGTGCTTACGGGGGGTTGAGTTCTGTCTCTTTGGTCCCGCCTCTCAATCGTTAATCAACTGGTGTACATTGTAAATAAAAGGTGTGTGTGTGTGTGTGTGTGTGTGTGTGTGTGTGTGTGTGTGTGTGTGTGTGTGTGTGTGTGTGTGTGTGTGTGTGTGTGTTTGTGTGTGTGTGTGTACTCACCTAGTTGTGCTTGCGGGGGTTGAGCTCTGGCTCTTTGGTCCCGCCTCTCAACTGGTGTACAGATTCCTGAGCCTATTGGGCTCTATCATATCTACATTTGAAACTGTGTATGGAGTCAGCCTCCGTGTGTGTGTGTGTGTGTGTGTGTGTGTGTGTGTGTGTGTGTGTGTGTGTGTGTGTGTGTGTGTGTGTGTGTGTGTGTGTGTGTTCACTCTTAAGTAAATTATACGTCAAAATGCGACGTTCTATTAAGACTTGCTCTTCCTAATAGACCGAGACTAATAGACGCTGATAGACGTTAATAAAATAGACATTTGGGGTAGTTTCTGTTTTACTTATATAAACTTATACGTTTAATTTGCCTCGTTATTTAATAAAAACACGATAATCAAGATATTTAATGAACTCCTGAAAGCAAAAACAGTCCGAAGCTGTTTGGCAATCCCGATAGACAACTTAGAGGTAACGAGTGGTAACGACTACTCGTTACCACTCCAATGACATGCACAGCACCGGATACTAACGCAAAACACAACAAATTGGGGTTATCTTAATTTGTACCCATAAGTACATAATTGCACTTATGAGGTTATCTTGAGATGATTTCGGGGCTTTTTAGTGTCCCCGCGGCCCGGTCCTCGACCAGGCCTCCACCCCCAGGAAGCAGCCCGTGACAGCTGACTAACACCCAGGTACCTATTTTACTGCTAGGTAACAGGGGGCATAGGGTGAAAGAAACTCTGCCCATTGTTTCTCGCCGGCGCCTGGGATCGAACCCAGGACCACAGGATCACAAGTCCGCTCCCTCCCGACCAGCACCCAAGCCTGAAGTCTGAAAATGAAGAATTGATGACATTTCGGATGAACTGAAATTTCGTCAATTTTCTATTTTTCAGATTTGTGGGTTGAGAGCCTAGCCTTCAACCCCGTTATTGTGACTCATCGTCTGTAATTTTCAGATACTTAGATGAGGAAAAAATATATATTTTTTGATACATTGAGGGGGGGGGGCACCTTCCCTGTAGCAGGTGTGGCCCACTTCCCCTATGGCAGGTGTGGCCCACCTTCCCTGTGGCCGGGTGTGGCCCACCTCCCCTGTAGCAGGTGTGTCCCACCTTCCCTGTGGCAGGTGTGGTCCACCGCCCCTGTGGCAGGTGTGGCCCACCTCCCCTGTGGGCGGGTGTGGCCCACCGCCCCTGTGGCAGGTGTGGCCCACCTTCCCTGTGGCCGGTGTGGCCCACCTTCCCTGTGGCAGGTGTGGCCCACCTTCCCTGTGGCAGGTGTGGCCCACCTTCCCTGTGGCAGGTGTGGCCCACCTTCCCTGTGGCAGGTGTGGCCCACCTCCCCTGTGGCCGGTGTGGCCCACCTTCCCTGTGGCAGGTGTGGCCCACCTCCCCTGTAGCAGGTGTGGCCCACCTCCCCTGTAGCAGGTGTGGCCCACCTCCCCTGTAGCAGGTGTGTCCCACCTCCCCTGTAGCAGGTATGTCCCACCTCCCCTGTAGCAGGTGTGGCCTACCTTCCCTGTAGCAGGTGTGTCCCACCTCCCCTGTGGCAGGTGTGGCCCACCTTCCCTGTAGCAGGTGTGGCCCATCTCCCCTGTAGCAGGTGTGGCCCGCTCCGGGGACGCAGGAAGGACAACTCTTCAAGGCGTGCAGGTATGTAAGGGCCGTACCATGAACCGTCCTTTGAGGCAAGAGTGATCTATCCCTCCACGGCTCGTATGGTCGACCTGCCGGCATCCTGTCCCCCTCCACTCGCCTCTCCAACAACACGTGCCCGCACTCCCGCGCTTACACTCTGGCCTGAGCTATCGAGTGCCCGCCATTGCACTCTTCTTGTTCGAAAAATGGCGCCAAAATGACGCGGGAAATTTGATTTCATCCGTGAGTCGTATCTTTCGCGGCTTCTGGCGCGCTCTATCGCGCTTAACGATACTGCGCATGTGACCGCGAGTTCCAGCATGATTCACTCGCGTACAATCGCTGACATGAGCACTGCTCAGCGCAGCTAATGCCTGAGTTTAGCAACTATTTGTTGAATTATTCTCAACCAGACAATAATCAAAGTCGTTCCAATAATTATTGACTAAATTGGTTCCCAAAAACAACAGGATATGGCGGCAGGAACTGAGCTGAAGCCTATCAGGATATAGGCAGGAACTGAGCTGAAGTCTATCAGGATATAGGCAGGAACTGAGCTGAAGCCTATCAGGATATAGGCAGGAACTGAGCTGAAGCCTATCAGGATATAGGCAGGAACTGAGCTGAAGTCTATCAGGATATAGGCAGGAACTGAGCTGAAGCCTATCAGGATATAGGCAGGAACTGAGCTGAAGTCTATCAGGATATAGGCAGGAACTGAGCTGAAGCCTATCAGGATATAGGCAGGAACTGAGCTGAAGCCTATCAGGATATAGGCAGGAACTGAGCTGAAGTCTATCAGGATATTGCGACAATATACGGCTAGTTAACAGGTGTGGAACTACCCATCCACCACCAGGTGTGGAACTACACATCCACCACCAGGTGTGGAACTACCCATCCACCACCAGGTGTGGAACTACCCATCCACCACCAGGTATTATGACTGACATACCACACTCCATCACTGACAGTTGAAGCGTCTTTAGTGGAGATTGTTACTACCCCTACTCAATCTTATACGAAGGTATGCTCTTAGATATATTAAGGTATACTTAACTGGTATACTTAACTATCTTTTAAGAAGGTATGGAGGCTTGGAGCTTCCTCCTCCTGCTGCTTCCACACACTTTCCACTTGTACTCACCTAGTTGTGCTTGCGGGGGTTGAGCTCTGGCTCTTTCGTCCCGCCTCTCAACTGTCAATCAACTGGTGTACAGATTCCTGAGCCTATTGGGCTCTATCATATCTACACTTGAAACTGTGTATGGAGTCAGCCTCCACCACATCACTTCCTAATGCATTCCATTTGTCAACCACTCTGACACTAAAAAAGTTCTTTCTAATATCTCTGTGGCTCATTTGGGCACTCAGTTTCCACCTGTGTCCCCTAGTGCGTGTGCCCCTTGTGTTAAATAGCCTGTCTTTATCTACCCTATCAATTCCCTTGAGAATCTTGAATGTGGTGATCATGTCCCCCATTGTGTGGAAGTCAGTGTGGAGGTGGCTTCCACTGCCTGCCTTGACAGGTTGCTCCACTTGTATTCAACTTAACATGTGTCTTTTAACATTAAACATGTGTCTTTTAACATTAAACATGTGTCTTTTAACATTAAACATGTGTCTTTTAACACTAAACATGTGTCTTTTAACATTAAACATGTGTCTTTTAACATTAAACATGTGTCTTTTAACACTAAACATGTGTCTTTTAACACTAAACATGTGTCTTTTAACATTAAACATGTGTCTTTTAACATTAAACATGTGGCTTTTAACACTAAACATGTGTCTTTTAACATTAAACATGTGTCTTTTAACATTAAACATGTGTCTTTTAACACTAAACATGTGTCTTTTAACACTAAACATGTGGCTTTTAACATTAAACATGTGTCTTTTTACATACGAATGTAGGGGCATTAAGTGCAAAATGGAATACACTTAAGGAACAAGTTGTGGAAGCAAACTCTATTTATCATTTTAAAACTAGATATGATAGGGAAATGGGACCAGAGTCATTGCTGTAAACAACCGATGGCTCGAAAGGCGGGATCCAAGAGCCGATGCTCGATCCTGCAAGACACAAATAGGTGAGTACATATTAGGCAGTGATGTGGTGGAGGCTGACTCCATACACAGTTTCAAGTGTAGATATGATAGAGCCCAATAGGCTCAGAAACCTGTACACCTGTTGATTGACAGTTGAGAGGCGGGACCAAAGAGCCAGAGCTCAACCCCCGCAAGCACAAATAGATACGGGGTGAGGGGGGGGGGGCACGTCCCCTGAGGTACGGGGGGAGAGGGGGACCCGTCCCCTGAGGTACGGGGTGAGAGGGGGGCCCCGTCCCCTGAGGTACGGCCTGAGAGGGGGCCACGTCCCCCGAGGTACGGGGTGAGGGGGGAGGCCCGTCCCCTGAGGTACGGGGTGAGAGGGGGGTCCCGTCCCCTGAGGTACGGGGTGAGAGGGGGACCCGTCCCCTGAGGTACGGGATGAGAGGGGGGCCCCGTCCCCTGAGGTACGGGGTGAGAGGGGGGCCCCGTCCCCTGAGGTACGGCCTGAGAGGGGGCCACGTCACCTGAGGTACGGCCTGAGAGGGGGGCCTCGTCCCCTGAGGTACGGGGTGAGAGGGGGACCCGTCCCCTGAGGTACGGCCTGAGAGGGGGCCACGTCACCTGAGGTACGGCCTGAGAGGGGGGCCTCGTCCCCGGAGGTACGGGGTGAGGGGGGGGGGCAGTGTTTATAAACAAGACAAACACCCGAAGCGTTTGGGCAAGGTGACACAATGTCTTCCCTGTCACCCAGGCCGTAAGATCGCGACTTACGACGCCTTTGAGAAGAATCCACGACTCCTGCGAGGCGAATGCTTCACCTTAACAGCCGCGGAGTCATAAATAACAAGCTTATAGTGGCAGCTTGGAGCCAGCCAAGGCAGCGACAAGCTTCCCAACGCGTCGAGGAACGCGTCGAGGCCAGAGCCAAGCCCTGATGCAAACAAAGCGATGTGTTTGTATTTAGGTCAGTGAGTGATTGCCTAAGCACTTCTGTACAGCACGAGTTATGTAGGAGCCGGGTAGCGGGAGCTAGAGTCTCCTTCTGGCGTGAATACTTGTAGGATAACTTGGGTCACGGGGACTATACCAGGAAGGCCACGAGTAGATACTCCAGGGTCGAGTATGACTTCACTAGTAACCACTCCAGTCTCACGAAGATAACATAGTTATTAGAATGACATTCAGAGTACATGATACCTGGAGGAATTCCTCCAGTTATGGAGTACAACCTCCTCCGCTCAGACCGGTACGGAGTAGAACCTCCTTCGCTCGGACCGGTATGGAGTAGAATCTCCTCCACCCGGACCGAAGGACCAGGCCTCTTGCATGTGTATGTGTACGAGACTGAACAATACTCTGCCTGAACCCAATGACCCTGACGCTGATGGTGGGAGGACCTGGGGGTCTATGGGAGGGACTGTGGAAGGGACAGGGGCACAGAGCTGTAATGAAGGGTGACAATACATAGAGGATACAGTAGTGCAGGATACATAGCATACGAATAGTCACCAATCACCGCAATGTTCAAATTCTCAAATTTGTATGAAAAAATACAATCTAGGTTTCATATTTTGTTGGGATCTCAAAACAACCAATATACATATACATACATACACATATATATATATATATATATATATATATATATATATATATATATATATATATATATATATATATATATATATATATATATAATAATCTACAAGACCAACGTAAAGGAGAAGAATAGCATTAATGTCTAGTTCAATTGAAGCTTCGTGAGATTTTATATATATATATATATATATATATATATATATATATATATATATATATATATATATATATATATATATATATATATATATATATATATATATATATATACCTCTATATTATATTCCTATATAGATTATTTTGTTCAGTTTTCTCACTGTACCACGGAATGAACATGAACACTTTGAACATGCACAGAGTAACGATGTTGGGGAGGGGAAAGCGCCAAGCCATTATGACTATAGCACTGGGAAGGGGTCAGGATTTGGGATGGGACGGGGGGAAAGGAATGGTGCCCAACCACTTGTGGACGGTCGGGGATTGAACGCCGACCTGCATGAAGCCAGACCGTCGCTCTACCGTCCACCCCAAGTGATTGTGTTGAACATGCACAGATAAGGATAAAATTTAATCCCAGGATATAGAAATGAAGAGTAACTTAGAAAGACTAATTTCAACCATTCCTTTCCCTCCGTCCCATCCCAAATCCTTATCCTGACCCCTTCCCAGTGCTATATAGTCGTAATGGCTTGACGCTTTCCCCCTGATAATTCCCTTCCCTTGCTACATTGCTTCAAGTGAAGGTTAGATATTTATACCAACGAGGCTGTTTGGGGGGGGGGGGTGTTAACTGCTTCTTGCTTGTTCAGCTCGTCTTGTTCCAGCTCGTTAACTCTAGACAGAGCGTCTTAGGCGTTTCTTAAGACTAATTGGCAGGTGTACGCTACCTGGGACTAGGCTAAACCAGGTAGCAAAGTCCGCACCTAGTCCAAACAGTACTAAGCTTGGGTTGGCCTTTGCTTTTTGCTGATTGGCCTTTGCTCTTTCTGATTGGCCTTTGCTCTTTCTGATTGGCCTTTGCTCTTTCTGATTGGCCTTTGCTCTTTCTGATTGGCCTTTGCTCTTTCTGATTGGCCTTTGCGCTTTCTGATTGGGCTTTGCTCTCTTTGATTGGTCTTTGCTCGTTCTGATTGGCCTTTGCGCTTTCTGATTGGGCTTTGCTCTCTCTGATTGGTCTTTGCTCTTTCTGATTGACATTTGCTCTTTCTGATTGGCCTTTGCTCTTTCTGATTGGGCTTGTGCTCTTTCTGATTGGCCTTTGCTCTGGCTTTTGCTCTGATTGGCCTTTGCTCTTTCTGATTGGCCTTGGCTCTTTCTGATTGGCCTTGGCTCTTTCTGATTGGCCTTTGTTCTGATTGGAATTGGCTCTGATTGGCCTTGGCTCTTTCTGATTGGCCTTTGCTCTTTCTAATTGGCCTTTGCTCTTTCTGATTGGCATTTGCTCTGATTGGCCTTTGCTCTTTCTGATTGGCCTTTGCTCTTTCTGATTGGTCTTTGCGCTTTCTGATTGGCCTTTGCTCTTTCTGATTGGCTTTTGCTCTTTCTGATTGGCCTTTGCTCTTTCTGATTGGCCTTTGCTCTTTCTGATTGGTCTTTGCTCTTTCTGATTGGCCTTTGCTCTTTCTGATTGGTCTTTGCTCTTTCTGATTGGCCTTTGCTCTTTCTCATTGGTCTTTGCTCTTTCTGATTGGCCTTTGCTCTTTCTGATTGGCTTTTGCTCTTTCTGATTGGCCTTTGCTCTTTCTGATTGGCCTTTGCTCTTTCTCATTGGTCTTTGCTCTTTCTGATTGGTCTTTGCTCTTTTTGATTGGCCTTTGCTCTTTCTGATTGGCCTTTGCTCTTTCTGACTGCCTTGGCTCTTTCTGATTGGCCTTGGCTCTTTCTGACTGTCTTGGCTCTTTCTGATTGGCCTTTGCTCTGATTGGCCTTTGCTCTTTCTGATTGGCCTTTGCGTTCGGCAGAATGAAGGCACAGGAACCAATCACCTTAGTCCTAGTGAATGCAGCTTTCTTCATTCCAGTTCATTCCTACTTAAGTCGTAATGGCTTGGCCACTTCCCCTGATAATTCCCTCCCCTCATTCCAACTTAACAATTGGGGAAAAACTTTTCCCTCTCAATGGTCGCCAATGATTCAAAACTTGGGGGGAGGAGAATTACGATTAAACTACAGGATGTCTTGGACAAAATTTAAAAATTGGCCCAAGAAATGGCTACTTGAGTTCAATGCCTCCCAGTGCAAAGTAATAATCCTGGGAGCTGTAGACTGTAGGCATGATATACATACACAAATATGCAGGTGGACACACACAGACACATACACACACACACGCAGGCAGACACACACGCAGGCAGACACACACACACACACACACACACACACACACACACACACACACACACACACACACACACACACACACACAAGCACTCAAACTACACATCCTATACTTACCAACAAGGCGAAGATCGTCTCCAAAAACGTCACCTATAACTTACCTGTAAAAAAAAAAAAGAAAAAAAACATTAAAACACCAATCACATTGTTTACAAATCAAATGAGCATCTAGATAACCATTTAGAGGGAGATGATCTGACATCTGAGTCCTCGCCTTGCTCCTGATATCCTGTAACACACTCCTGATATCTCACAGAAAGAAAGATATCTTGTCAAGACCTCACAGAAAGAAAAATATCTTATCAAGGAGCCTCCTACCTGCTAACCCACACTGCTTCAGCTATCAGTTAGGTAATTTTTTTAATCTTTAAGCTCGTAGTTGATGTTCTCTCATATGTTTGTGTAAATATATGAGCTTACAAGCGGCCAGTTATACCGTGTATCATTCAACAAATCCTAAGATACGTTGGTCTCATTGTCTAGGTAACTTATAGTCTAATATATTCGATAATTATTTACAATTAATCTAGATATAAAAGCCAGATATCTATACAAATAGCCGCG